>NC_041397.2:34828942-35128942 GCF_900747795.2 Erpetoichthys calabaricus
ATCTTCTTGCCTTCTCCAATCTCGCACCAGTTTCTCAGACGCAGTTACCAATTTCTTTCGCTACTTCAACGACGTTTAATTTAAAACCAGCTTCATATTTTCTTCTGATCGAATGCTCCATCATAGATAAAGGATGCTCTTACAATAAAGGTGTATGAGGGTGTGAGATACAAAAAACACAAATCGGTGCAAGCATTGCTTCGGAATAGTTTGGGTATTACCGTGTGGTCACGTAGGCACACTGTATAGAAAAAAAGGCCGTGTGCCCTGCGGTTACTCTCTCAGGTGGGCTTAGCATATCAAAATCTCTTGGACCAATAACGTGAGTTTTCCGCATTCGACTTATACGAGCGACATTATAAAATAAAGGAAATTATACGGTAAAATCAAGTCCCGACATATCCGCGTGAGAACTTATCCGTGAGTATATACGGTAGTTTGGGACAGATTTAAGTAAGAATATAATTTTTTCCAATTTCAAACAGTACAGAACATCAGTTACCCACTGACTTACAACAGGTGGGCTCGGATTCTTCCAGTTGAGCAAGATAAGTCCACGTGCTAGTAATGAAGTAAAGGCAATTACAATCAATTTGTCCTCCACCACTTTAAGGCCGTCTGGGAGTCCACCAAACACCGCTGTTAATGGATTAGGAGAGATTGTGACACCAAGGCTGTCTGTTAGGCATGCAAAGATTTTGGTCCAAAATATTGTTCATTTGATGCAGGCCCAAAATGTGCGGCCTAATGAGGATGGAGTTAGATTGAATTGCAGGTTGAATCTTGCCCTGAAAACATTTTGGACAATTTTAAATTGGTTAAATGCACTCAATGAAAGATTTTAAGTTGAATGATTAAATGCCTTGTGCATATGAAGATCGAGTGTATTCTGTGCATGGCAGCCTTCCACTCCGTTTCTGAGAGATTAAGTGAAAGGTCCTTTCCTGACCGTACATCCTGGGATCTTCAAAAGGAAGAGACATGAAGGTGTTTTTACATATTATTGAGATGCTGTTTGAGTCTTCAAGACTGATTAGTACTCCTCCTGGAATAGAAATGGATCAGAGGTGTGGAAGATTGGGTAGGTTTCAGAAAAAGGTACCCCAACCATTCCTCTTGGCTCCTGCCTGATCTGTCCACCGGTCTCAAATTTGTTACAGATAATAGGAGGAAAATAATTTAAATGAAAACATCAATAGTAAATTTCAAAAAATACTGCAAACCATCAAGAAGGCAGATTCCATTGTTGCTTAATAAAAAACACAAAGACACCAACAACCCCGGGCAGTGGCTCACACAGAATTAGAAATTTAATAAAAGGCAAACTCCTCCTGAAAAAAAAAAACTTAACGCTGACTCTTTTGGAGAATTTTGAAAGAAAATAATAATTTCCCAGTTTGTCTGTCTCGGCTGACCGAGTAAAGTAAGAGCTGGGGAATCTCACCACGAACAAGGATGTGGGGCCTGATGGAATCATCCCCAGGGTGTCGAAAACATATGCTGCCCAATGCTGTGGGGTCCTTCAGTAATTGTTCTCTCTTTCCTTGAGTTTGCAGACAGTTCACAAGCTGTGTAAAACTTCTTGTGTGGGCCCGGTGCCACAAAGGACTTCAGGCTAGTTGCTCTCACTTCATACATTAGGAAGAACCTTGAGAGGCTGGTCCTCAAACAACTTCAGCTTCTTGTTATAGATCATCTTGATCATCTGCAGTTTACCTACCAGAGTCATATAAGTTTAGGTGAGGCTCTGATTTTTTGCCCCACAGTGCCTACTCCTACCTGCACAATTCAGCACGACAATCAGAATCCTGTTGTTTGATTTCTACAATGCCTTTAACATCATCTTGCCTCACAGGCTTGGGAACATGCTGATGGCTATGCATCTTCACAGTCTCCTGAATCACTGACTACCTGACAAAAAGACGACTTAAGTGCTCTGTGTCAGAGATTGTTGTGCGTCAGAAATTGTCCTGTTCCTTGTTTACTGTCTACACAATGGACTTCAAGTATAATACCTTCTACAATGTGATGTTATTGAGATAAGTCAGTGTACAGGAGGCTGGTGGAGGCCTTTGTCTTGTGGTGCAGGGAGACCCACCTGCACATCAACATCAACTAGACAAAAGAGCTGTTTGCAGAATACTAAGGAGCCCCCAAGACCCATCACTATCCAGGAGGAGGAAGTGGAGGTGTGAGTCCATTTGAACAGCAAATTGGACTGGCCTAACAATACAATGGTGCTGAATAAGAAGAGTTCCTTGAGTAAACGCAGGTCTTTTGATTTTTTGGTCAGAGACCCCTATTGAATTTATTATTATTTCTGAGTTGCTTTTATATATTTTGTTATACATTTCAAGGAAGTTCCTTGGATGGATGGAATTTATTTATCTAGCTCCTTTAAGGACAGCCTGAGCAGCAGTAAATGGTGAAGCTGAGTTTAGGCTTTCTAATGGGGATTACAGGGGATACAGGGCGCATGTTTTTCTGTGACTGCTCCAGATGTTACTTTTCCAGCCTTTTTCTAGGAAAGTGTTTTTGTCTTGCTGTTATGTTTTCTGTTGAAGTACTCAGTGAAATTACACAGTTTTATGAAAGAGGTCTGTTTTTCACATGTAGATCACATCATTCTGGAACACATTTTATATGGAGGATGGTTAAATCTCCAATAAACAGAATTAGCTTGCGATTAAGAACAAAACACCCTGACAACATTCACAGAGATGGACTTGCTTTCAGTTTGGACAATTGAACCATACCTCAGTGATGTAAAGAGCAGGAAATAACAAAGAGTAGGAAATAAGAGAAGTACTTTCCTTTAGATGGTGGTAGGATTGCTTCTAGTGGCAATGGCATGTGTTGTAATCTCCAAACACCCTCTTCTTCTTCTCCCAATTCCATCCCACCTCTCTCTCCTATTACTGTTATACTTCTACTCAGATTGTCTCTATACTGGGCTACACTAAAGGATGTGTTGAATAATAATAATAAAAATAATACTCTCTTTTGTGTTGATCAAAAAATGGGATTTAATGGAGAGATAAACATGAACATGTAGAGTTGAAGGACATTGCAGTGGTAGCTCTGCTGTCTCACACTATGGAGTTCAGGGCTCATATCTCAGCGCCCTGCATGGAGTTTGTATGTTCTTCCTGTGACTTTCCTTCAGGTGCTCAGGTTTCCTCCCACTGTCCAGAGACATGCAGGGATGGTGAATTGGCATTGCTAACTTGCCCCACGGTGCTCACCCTACGATAGACTGGCATACTGTCCATGGTTTGTTCCAACTTTGTTCCCTATGCTGGCTGGTATAGGCTCCAGTCCCCCCAACATTGGTCTACAGTAAGTGGGTTAGAAAATGTCATGACATGTAGAGCTGAAACTGTGCAGCAGTGTTTATACAGTTAGGTCCATAAATATTTGGACGGAGACAACTTTTTTGTAATTTTGGTTCTGTACATTACCACAATGAATTTTAAATGAAACAACTCAGAATCAGTTGAAGTGCAGACTTTCAACTTTAATTCAGTGGGGTGAACAAAACGATTGCATAAAAGTGTGAGGCAACTAAAGCATTTTTTAACACAATCCCTTCATTTCAGGGGCTCAAAAGTAATTGGACAAATTAAATAACTGGAAATAAAATGTTCATTTCTAATATTTGGTTGAAAACCCTTTGCTGCCAATGACAGCCTGAAGTCTTGAACTCATGGACATCACCAGATGCTGGGTTTCCTCCTTTTTAATGCTCTGCCAGGCCTTTACTGCAGCGGCTTTCAGTTGCTGTTTGTTTGTGGGCCTTTCTGTCTGAAGTTTAGTCTTCAACAAGTGAAATGCATGCTCAGTTGGGTTAAAATCAGGTGACTGACTTGGCCATTCAAGAGTTTTCCACTTCTTTGCTTTAATAAACTCCTGGGTTGCTTTGGCTGTATGTTTTGGGTCATTGTCCATCTGTATCATGAAACGCCGCCCAATCAATTTGACTGCATTTAGCTGGATTTGAGCAGACAGGATGTCTCTGAACACCTCAGAATTCATTCGGCTGCTTCTGTCCTGTGTCACGTCATCAATAAACACTAGTGTCCCAGTGCCACTGGCAGTCATGCACGCCCAAGCCATCACACTGCCTCCACCGTGTTTTACAGATGATGTGGTATGCTTTGGATAATGAGCTGTTCCACGCCTTTTCCATACTTTTTTCTTGCCATCATTCTGGTAGAGGTTGATCTTGGTTTCATCTGTCTAAAGAATGTTTTTCCAGAACTGTGCTGGCTTTTTTAGATGTTCTTTAGCAAAGTCCAATCTAGCCTTTCTATTCTTGAGGCTTATGAGTGGCTTGCACCTTGCAGTTCACCCTCTGTATTTACTTTCATGCAGTCTTCTCTTTATGGTAGACTTGGATATCAATACGCCTACCCCCTGGAGAGTGTTGTTCACTTGGTTGGCTGTTGTGAAGGGGTTTCTCTTCACCATGGAAATGATTCTGTGATCATCCACCACCGTTGTCTTCCGTAGACGTCCAGGTCTTTTTGTGTGGCTGAGTTCACCAGTGCTTACTTTCTTTCTCAGGATGTACCAAACTGTAGATTTTGCCACTCATAATAGTGTAGCAATTTCTCGCATGGGTTTTTTCTGTTTTTGCAGCTTAACGATGGCTTCTTTCACCTGCATGGAGAGCTCCTTTGACCGCATGTTGTCTGTTCACAGCAAAATCTTCCACATGCAAGCACCACACCTCAAATCAACTCCAGGCCTTTTATCTGCTTAATTGATAATGACATAACGACGGACTTGCCCACACCTGCCCATGAAACAGCCTTTGAGTCAATTGTCCAATTACTTTTGAGCCCCTGAAATGAGGGGATTGTGTTGAAAAAATGCTTTAGTTAACTCGCATTTTTATGCAATCGTTTTGTTCACCCCACTGAATTAAAGCTGAAAGTCTGCACTTCAACTGCATCTGAGTTGTTTCATTTAAAATTCATTGTGGTAATGTACAGAACCAAAATTAGAAAAAAGTTGTCTCTGTCCAAATATTTATGGACCTAACTGTAGCAGTACTGCCTCACAACTCCAGAATCCTGGCCTTGCCACAGCCTGCATGAAAGCTGCATGTTTGTATCTGTGTGGCTTTTCTTCCTTGCACACCAGTTTTATCTTCCACGTCTCAAACACATGAATTTAAGTTAACTTGCAAGTGTAAAACTGACATGGGCTTCCTGCTATCCTGAACTCAAAAGCGGGGAAGCAAATGGACGGGAGGTTCCATGTAGAACAGCGATTTGCAATGCCAGAGCTTTGTAGCAGCTACAGAAGTTTTGTTCTAACCAACCTTTTAATTATGGGGCACTAGCAGGACTCCCATGTGTGCAGGTGCAATCACTTTTACATATCATGTAGGGCAGGTACATATCTAAATTTGGAATTAATAGAAAAATAAAAAAACTCCTCAGTGGATTAATGAAGAGCTAAAAAAGAAGAAGGAAAAATCAGCTGTATAAGACTAATAGCTCCAATGTGAATCGTAGGGCTTATGAGAACATGAGGGCAACCATTAAGAAGGATATTAGGGAGGCTAAAAGGAAGTTAGAGAGGAATATAGCATATGAAATGAAAGATGACCCAAAGAGATTCTTTCTGTATTTTAGTAGTAAAAGAACAGTCAATGAGGAGGTGAAGTGCATCAGGAATAATAAAAGGGAATTAAAAAATACATACAGATAGTGAGAGGGGAGTGGTCCCTGGTAGACACACCAAATAAAGTGTCCGAAGGGAAATAAAATCAGGATAAAACATAGCCTATGGGGAATCTGGAAAAAAAATTGGTGGAGGTTCAACAGTGTGGATCTGCATTCTGCAGAAACACACATTCGGTTTTAGAGAAGAGATGTTTTTTTGGGTAAAGGAATAAGCCATTTATATTCTCCTCTCTCTTATTTCCTTGCTATTTGCAATTCAGGATTAATTACTTGCTGATTAGCAAAGAGAAACAAAAAATAACTTAAAATTTTAACAAATAAGTTAATTAGTATTGAGCAAAATAGGCAGAAAATTAAGTGACTCATGGGAACTAACAGTCAAGTTTCTGACACAGCAGATGAAGAGTTTTAGAGCAAGTGGTTTGAATTAATGAGAAATTGGAATAAAAACAACAATTTGACATTATGTTAAAAAAAGGTCATAGCTGCCACTATAGCCTTCTACAGCCAGGATTGTCAAGCCCAGATGTACAGCCACTGAGGAGCCCATAAAGATCCACACCTCAGCAACATCAAGTTCTTATATAATATTTTGAAAGTCAAAGCCATTCTAATAAATCTTTGTAACCCGACCACCTTGGAAACCTTCTTATCCAGAGCAGGGTTCTGGAACAGCTGGAGCCAATCCCAGCAAGCATTGGGCACAAGGCAGGGATAACAACACCTGTACCCTGTGCCAGTCCATCACAAGGAGACCACACGCCCACATGTGGACCAATTTAATATCACCAGTCCAGTTGACTCAAGGAAACCAGAACACCTGGAGGACACCCACATGGTTGTAATGTTTTTGTTATGTTTTGCCCAAATTGTATGACTGTGTCAAAAGGCTTTAACACTGAAGGGGCAGAGATTCAACAAAAATGATGATTCGTTAAACAGTTTTAAATCTATCTCTACATACTTTATCTCTATAGATCCATAGAGCTCTGTGGACAAAAAAATGCAACAAAATATTATGTTGTGGAACGAACGGCAGGGATGGACTGACATCCCGGCTGGTATGAAGCCCATTTCCATACCTGGCCTGGAGGCTGAGTTAACAGATGGATAAGAGGAGATGGCCTCCCAAGATTGCATGCTCTCCTGATACGCTGGACAGAAGAAATTCCTGGGACGGTATGCCCATTTATGTACCCTCAGGGCATGCTGGAAGCATGCAGCAGCCCTGCTGGGTTCTGGGGAGACCTGACCTGGAAGTGACTCCTCATTGTAATGTCCTGACAGTGGATGTACCCCTGGATCCGGCATAAAAAGGTCCACCTCATCTCACTCAGGGAGTCGGGAGGAGAAGGACATTGCTCGCCTAGGAGGTGTGGAGGAAAACAACAGGAAAATAAAGAAATAATAATAAAAGGCTGTGCAGCATTAATTGCCTGTGGAAAGACATTCTGTGCATATAAATTCTCTTGTTTGCAGACGGATCTGCTGTTGCAGTAATTGCGTCTGAGGTTTGGGGCTCGGTGACAGTAGATATGTCCACATGGCAGATGTTGAACAGCATATCACCATTTAATTTATACGTGTGAAGTAATCCATGTCACTTCTATGGTATATTCCTCCAGCTCAAAATATTAGCATCTATAGTTTTTTTTGCATGTTTCTTATTTTTTAGTTTGTGTCACATCTGAACTCAATCATCTGATTTTGCTTCAGAAATGTCTTAACTGCCACGTCTGCTAGGTTGCTGAATGTCATGCCAATCAGGAGACCATGGCTGGCTAAATAAACAATGCTTACCCTATGCATTTGGTTTACTTTTTATTAAATGAGAAAATGATGCTTAAACATGTTTAGTGATTTTATTATGATAGTATAGTTTAACGTGATAGGATTCTTATTTATAGGGCAGTGGGACATTTCTTAGTAAACAATGGAGGAAAATACAGATAAAAGTAAGAGCAAATGCACTATTACTCATTCACTGGCAAGCATATCTGTCCGTTTACAGTACTTATCTGTTTTACATTAATTTATTTTAGGTGTGGTGCTACTTCTGACAAGTCGTTGCCAGCATTGCCTTCAAGATTTATACTAAGCCAAGATGAAAAATGACCAGGAACAATTTGCAATTTTTAATATCAAAATGCTAAAAGTGTATTTAAACACCATTGCTGTTGTCTGTAAAGAAGGAATGTCATGTCATTTTCTAACCTGCTGGATCAGGCTGATGGTGGGTGCTGGAGCATATCCCATAGGGCACAACAACAACAACATTTACTTATATATATCATGCTCATAAAACATCCATCCATCCATCCATCCATCCTCTTCCGCTTATCCGAGGTCGGGTCGCGGGGGCAGCAGCTTGAGCAGAGATGCCCAGACTTCCCTCTCCCCGGCCACTTCTTCTAGCTCTTCCGGGAGAATCCCAAGGCGTTCCCAGGCCAGCCGAGAGACACAGTCCCTCCAGCGTGTCCTGGTTCTTCCCCAGGGCCTCCTCCCGGTTAGATGTGCCAGGAACATCTCACCAGGGAGGCGTCCAGGAGGCATCCTGATCAGATGCCCGAGCCACCTCATCTGACTCCTCTCGATGCGGAGGAGCAGCAGCTCTACTCTGAGCCCCTCCCGGATGACTGAACTTCTCATCCTATCTTTAAGGGAGAGCCCAGACACCCTGCGAAGGAAACTCATTTCAGCCACTTGTATTCGCAATCTTGTTCTTTCGGTCACTACCCATAGCTCATGACCATAGGTGAGGGTAGGAACATAGATCGACTGGTAAATTGAGAGCTTCACCTTGCGGCTCAGCTCCTTTTTCACCATGACAGACCGATGCAGAGCCCGCATTACTGCGGATGCACCGATGTCACTACACTGGTTAGCTGTGTCATTTAGAATGGACTTTAAAATACTGCTTATGGTTTACAAAGCCTTAAATAATCTCACTCCATCTTATATTTCGGAATGAATTTCACCTCACACTCCAAATCGTAACCTTAGATCTTCAAATGAGTGTCTGCTTATTATTCCAAGAGCTAAACTTAAAAGAAGTGGTGAGGCGGCCTTCTGCTGTTTGCACCTAAAATCTGGAATAGCCTGCCAATAGGAATTCGCCAGGCTAATACGGTGGAGCACTTTAAAAAAACTGCTAAAAACACATTACTTTAACATGGCTTTCTCATAGCGTCATTTTAGTGTAACCCTGATATTCTGTATATGCATTTAATTATCATTATCATTTATGGTAATCCGTACTAAACCCTACTTTCTCTGCTGTTCTTTTTCCGGTTTTCTGTGGTTGCAATCTGCACCACCACCACCTGATCAGAGCACCATGATGTCCCTACATTGATGGATTAAAGGCCAGTGGTCCACATGACCATCATCATCAAGTGTTTCCATATGAAGCCTGAAAACCATGAGGACTGATTGAGATCATTTATGTTAGGTAGAATGCCTAGAGGATTGTGGGTGGTCTTGTGGCCTTGGAACCCCTGCAGATTTTGTTTTTTTCTCCAGCTGCCTGGAGGTTTTTTTTTGTTTTTCTGTCCTCCCTGGCCATCGGACCTTACTTTTATTCTATGTTAATTAATATTCCCTAATTTTATTTTTATATTAAGTCTTTTTTCTCTTTCTTCATCCTGTAAAGCAATTTGAACAACATCATTTGTATGAAAATGTGCTATAGAAATAAATGTTGGTGGTGGTGGTGCAGATTGCCATCACAGAAGAACCAGAAAGAGAAAGCAGACGATAGTGGGGATTAGTACAGATTGCAGATCCCTGATGACTATGATAATTCTATGCCAATATAGTCTATTAAGAATACAACTGAAAGGCTGAAAGCCAAATTTTAGCATTTTTTTTAAATGTTCCACAGTATTAGCCTGGTGAATTTCTATTGGTAAAGTATTCCAGATTTTAGGTGCAAAACAGCAAAAGGCCACCTCACCACTTCTTTTACGCTTGGCTCTTGGAATTATAAGCAGACTTTGATTTGAATATCTAAGGTTACGGCTTGGAGTGTAAGGGGATAGGAATGCCAAAACATAGGATGGAGTGAGATTATTTAAGGCTTTGTAAACCATTAGTAGTATTGATACATATGGCTGTGTTGTCTGCATAGCTGTGATAGTTCACCTTGTGCTTTGAGATAATCTGACTTAATGGAAACATGCAGATTGAAAAGAGCAGCGGACCCAGAATAAATCCTTGTGGTCCACCATAAAAAATATCAGCAGTCTCTGAAGTACAATCACCAGAACTAACAAAGAATTTTCTACCTGTTAAGTAAGACTAAAACCAATTTAAGATGTTGCCAGAGAGGCCCACCCATTGTCTAAGGCGATTTATAAGAATATTGTGATCAATGGTGTCAAATGCTGCACTCAAGTCTAAGAGAACAAGAACAGATATATGGCTTCTGTCCGTGTTAACCCGCAAACCATTTACTACTTTTACCAGTGCAGTTCCTGTACTGTAATTTCTTCTAAAAACTGACTGAAACTTGTCAAGAATAGAATGTATATTCAAATAATCATTTAGGGGCTTAATTACTGCCTATTCTTGAATTTTAATTAAGAAAGGCAGGTTAGACATTGGTCTAAAATTGTCAAAACATTGTCAAGGAATTTAGATTATTTTTCTTGAGCACTGGTTTAACAAGTGCAGCCTTTAGACAATCAGGGAAGACCCCCATATCTAATGATGAATTTACTACATCAAGTAGCCTACACTATCCATAAGGGCATCTGTGATTTCTTTAAAAAGCGAGGTAATATTGGGTCAAGGATACGGGAGGGGGGTTTTAGCTGAGAAATTATTCAATGTAGTTTGGGTGGATCTAACCCAGCTCTAACCCAGCCACAGGGGATGCACAAACCAGTGTGTTTCTTCATGCTGGTCCCAAGACCAGATAAATGGGGAGGGTTACGTCAGGAAGGGCATCCAATGTAAAATTTTGCCAAATCAATATGCGGACAACAATACAAATTTCCATACCGGATCGGTCGAGCCCCGGGTTAACAACGACCGCCACCAGTACTGTTAGACAACAGGGTGCTGGTGGAAATTGGGCTACTGTTGGCCAAAGAAGAGGGGGGAGACGTGTCAAGATGAGGCAGGAGGAGAGGAGGAAAGTAAAGAGAGTGGAACTGAGGGTAGGAACTTTAAATATTGGCAGTATGACTGGTAAGGGAAGACAGTTAGTCGATATGATGGAGAGAAGGAAGGTTGATATATTGTGTGTGCAAGAGACTAAGTGGAAGGGGAGTAAGGCCAGATGGATCAGAGGTGGATTCAAATTGTTCTATCATGGTGTGGATAGGAGGAGAAATGGGGTAGGAGTTATTCTGAAGTAACAGTATGTCAAGAGTGTTTTGGAGGTGAAAAGAGTGTCAGACAGAGTAATGAATATGAAGTCTGAAACTGGAAATGTGATGATGAATGTTGTTAGTGCATATATCCTGCAAGTTGGGTGTGCGATGGAGGAGAAAGACAATTGTTGGAGTGAGTTGAATGAAGTGATGAACAGTGTACCCAAGGGACAGAGAGTGGTGATTGGAGCGGATTTCAATGGACATGTTGGTGAAGGGAACAGAGGAGACGAGGAGGTGATGGGTAGGTGTGGTGTGAAGGAGAGGAATGAAGAAGGTCAGATGATAGTGGATTTTGCCAAAAGGATGGACATGGCTGTGGTGAATATGTATTTTAAGAAGAGGGAGGAACATAGGGTGACGTACAAGAGTGGAGGAAGATGCACACAAGTAGATTACATCTTATGCAGAAGAGTTGATCTGAAGGAGATTGAAGACTACAAAATGGTGGCAGGGGAAGGTGTACCATACCATACCATACCATACCATTTTTATTTGTTAAGCGCTTAAAAACACAGCATTACAACTGACCAAAGCGCTGTACAGTTAAAACAAGCAAGACTAAAAGCAAAATATTAAAAAGAAACATTAAGAGAGAATTAAAACAGAGACACTAAAAACAGGTCAGGGGACCCAATAAGACAGAGAAATAGCAAAAAGCAAGTGGAAATAAGACAGGTTAAGAATTAAAAGCCAATGTGAAGAAGTGCGTTTTTAGGTGTGATTTGAATCTGGCGACTGAAGCGGCTTGCCTAACCACTAAAGGTAAGGAGTTCCAGAGCCTAGGTGCACAGACGGAAAAAGCCCTTTCACCACGAACTTTAAAACGTGCCTTGGGAACGGTTAGGAGCAGCTGATCTGCGGATCTAAGAACACGAGGGGGATTGTGACGATGGAGCAAGACACTCAAGTAGGCAGGGGCTAGACCATTTAGTGCCTTATAGGTTAAGAGGAGTATCTTAAAATCAATTCTGAAGCTAACCGGCAGCCAGTGTAGGGTTTTTAAAATTGGTGTAATGTGTGTAGTTAAGTTGCATACGATGATGGTCTGTAGGATGACATTGGAGATCAAGAAGAGGAAGAGAGTGAGGGCAGAGCCAAGGATCAAATGATGGAAGTTGAAAAAGGAAGACTGCGAGGTTGAGTTTAAGGAGGAGGTGAGACAGGCACTGGGTGGCAGTGAAGAGTTACCAGACAGCTGGGAAACTACAGCAGATGTAATAAGGGTGGCAGCAAGAAGGGTGTGTGGCGTGACATCTGGAAAGAGGGAGGAGGAAAAGGAAACCTGGTGGTGGAATGAGAAAATACAGGAGAGTATACAGAGGAAGAGGATGGCAAAGAAGAAGTGGGATAGTCAGAGAAATGGAGAAAGTAGACGAGTACAAGGAGATAAGGTGCAAGGTGAAGAGAGAGATGGCGAAGGCTAAAGTAAAGGCATATTATGAGTTGTATGAAAGGTTGGACACTAAGGAGAGAGAAAAGGACCTGTACCGATTGGTTAGACAGAGGGACCAAGGTGGGAAAGAAGTGCAGCAGGTTAGGGTAATAAAGATGGAAATTTACTCACAAGCGAGGAGAGTGTGTTGAGCAGATGGAAAGAGTACTTTGAGAGGCTAATAAATGAAGAGAATGAGAGAGAAAAGAGGTTGGAGGATGTGGAGATAGTGAATCAGGAAGTGCAACGGATTAGCAAGGACAAAGTAAGGACAGCTATGAAGAGGATGAAGAATGGAAAAGCCGTTGGTCCAGATGATATACCTGTGGAAGCACAGAGGTGTTTAGGAGAGATGGCAGTGGAATTTTTAACCAGATTGTTTAATGGAATCTTGGAAAGTGAGAGGATGCCTGAGGAGTGGAGAAGAAGTGTACTGGTGCCGATATTTAAGAATAAGGGGGATGTGCAGAACTGTAGTAACTACAGGGGGATAAAATTGATGAGCCACAGAATGAAGTTATGGGAAAGAGCAGTGGAAGCTAGGTTAAGAAGTGAGGTGATGATTAGTGAGCAGCAGTATGGTTTCATGCCAAGAAAGAGCACCACAGATGCAATGTTTGATCCGAGGCTATTGATAGAGAAGTACAGAGAAGGCCAGAAGGAGTTGCATTGCGTCTTTGTGGACCTGGAGAAAGTATATGACAGGGTGCCTCGAGAGGAGCTGTGGTATTGTATGAAGAAGTTGGGAGGGGCAGAGAAGTATGTAAGAGTTGTACAGAATATGTACGAGGGAAGTGTGACAGTGGTGAGGTCTGTGGTAGGTGTGACGGATGCATTCAAGTTGGAGGTGGGATTACATCAGGGATCAGCTCTGAGCCCTTTCTTATTTACAATAGTGATGGACTATGATGTTTGGTGATGACATTGTAATCTGTGCTGATAATAGGGAGCAGGTTGAGGAGACCCTGGAGAGGTGAAGATATGCTCTAGAGAGGAGAGGGATGAAGGTCAGTAGGAACAAGACAGAATACATGTGTGTAAATGAGAGGGAGGTCAGTGGAATTGTGAGGATGCAGGGAGTAGAGTTGGTGAAGATGGATGAGTTTAAATACTTGGGATCAAAAATAGAGAGTAATGGGGATTGTGAAAAAGAGAGTGCAGGCAGGGTGGAATGGGTGGAGAAGAGTGTCAGGAGTGATTTGTGACAGACGGATATCAGCAAGAGTGAAAGGGAAGGTCTACAGAACAGTAGTGAGACCAGCTTTGTTATATGGGTTGGAGACGGTGGCACTGACCAGAAAGCAGGAGACAGAGCTGGAGATAGCAGAGTTAAAGATGCTAAGATTTGCACTGGGCGTGACGAGGATGGACAGGATTAGAAATGAGGACATTAGAGGGTCAGCTCAAGTTGGGAGACAAAGTCAGAGAGGTGAGATTGCGTTGGTTTGGACATGTGCAGAGGACAGATGCTGGGTATATTGGGAGAAGGATAGAGCTGCCAGGGAAGAGGAAAAGAGGAAGGCCTAAGTGAAGGTTTATGAATGTGTTGAGAGAGGACATGCAGGTGATGGGTGTGACAGAGCAAGATGCAGAGGACAGAAATATATGGAAGAAGATGATCTGCTGTGGCAACCCCTAACGGGAGTAGCTGAAAGAAAAAGTTTGGGTGGATCTATTCCAGTGAAAGAGTTTAACTTGACTAAAAGGAGAAGCTGAGATTAAATCATAATTATTTTGTGGAGATGTCTTGATCTTTATTATGTTCATCATTGATGCAGTTTTGTGGTGTTTTGCTTTGCTCTTCATGCTTTTGAAATCTCCCAAGTAAATGTATAAAAGTCTACCAGTATCACCCCGCCTGTGCTGATGTCGGGCTTATTAAATTAGCACAAAGTTTAGAAATATCAATATTTTATTGCAATTGTTTTGGTACTGAAATTTCTCATATTTATAGCAGAAAATTAACTCACATTTTTAATGCTTTTTCAACAAGAAAACAAATTTTAATTTTCTAGTAGTTGTGTTCTGCTACACAGTGAATATTAAAAGCCTACAACAGTTTGTTTAAATTTCACTCTTTGCTAATGTAAAGCCTGAAACTAAAGCAGATCATGTCAGGCCATAAACTTTTAATAAGATCCTGCATCCAACAATAAGGCTTTTCTGAGAAAAAGAATTACATATAAGGTTATGGTTATGTAAGTGTGTGCAAGTGATTCTATCTAAGTGTAAATAATGGTATTTTCAGCATCAGGCAATAACTTTTTTAAAGGCAATTGCAAGGAGACATTAATAAAAGGCTGTACAAGAATTATCAATTCCATCACAATAAAAAAAAAATCATAAAATCCCAGCTTGATTTTCCTGGATAAAGCATCTTTATTCACAGCTTCAGTCTATTAAAGTGCAGAGCGCCTTCTTTCTTTAATGCTGCTTTTAGGCTGACTGCATGTGCTTTCATTCCTTTCAATCGGTTTCTAAGGCTCAACTATTGCATTTCAGCATTTCGAAGGATTGATGTTTTCTTGTTTAAACGGTTCCAGAAATTTCTAAAAATTGGAGACTTTCAGGTATCACATATAGATTAGATTTTCTTTGTACTTGGCCTGACATGTTTAAATGAGTGGCTGTTGGTCGGTTACATCATCCATCCATGTCTGTTCTGAGACTTCTGTTACTATTAGAGGGTCATGAGAGGGGCAGCAAGGACATTAAAGGGAAAATAATTTACTGTGACTAAAGGGAATGTTAATATTTTGTGATTTTCATTTATGGAAAGTGCTTTGAGTATGTAGATCTAAAAAAATATTTACAAGTTATCACATAAGTACTAAGGAAATAATTACTATATTCTTGTCCTTGTTATATTTTTGTAAATATAACAATAAAAAAAGAAAACTAATGCTACCATCCAGTAATATCATTCATTGTTTTTGGACATGGCATTCAATTATGGAGTACCTTGTGCCAAAATAAAATGGCAATTATGAGGTAAATAATGGCATGCAAAAGTACAGCGATACATATTGTAACGGCCGTTTGGCTGTTGAGGTGGGTCGGTGGATCCAGGGTCGAGACTGAGAGCAGTGAGACGTGCAGGCTAAGGGAGCGCTCTTCGGGGAACCATCGGGAAGACAAAGGAAGGTGGGCGGAGTCAGAGCTGGTACAAGGAAGGAGTGTCTTCTGAAGATGTGAGGTGCGAAGGACGACTAGATGTTTAGGGGCTTAGCAGATGTTTCCTGTCTCCTGAACAACAGGAAGGTTTAGCTTGTGTTTGGAGTTGTCGTTTTGTAAATTAAAATACCCAATTCAGATTTTCGAAAACCTGGTGTATGAGTGTCCTTACTGCCATCCCATTTGTCATGACAATTTACATATATAAATGAGTTAATAAATGTGTAATGAGATAAATTATTATGAAATGCAAAGTAATTATTTTATTATTATTACAGGCCTTATTTTTTAAAGACCATTTTTGTTTCACAATGCAACTTTTCCAAATGGCTCTTTTAATGCCAGCACTATATATATTTCCCAATGCCTGTTTTCATGATGGTTTCGTCCAATGGCCTGAGCCTTTTACTGGTTAATCTTTCGCTGTTGATTACTTTTATGTGGTATAGGTAGTAAGCTACCAAAGGTCTTTTGGATAGTGATATGCAAAACGATTCTTTTTAGTGATTTATTTTGTTCAATTCACCAAAATGATTCAAATCTTTGAATCACTGATTCGTTCATTTCAAAAACAACAAGAAGTTATATTCTAGTATCCTAACAGTGTAACAACTGTAACCACCAAGCAATATAAAGAATATAAAAGCAAGCAACTAAATAAGTAATTTACACATAATAATAATAATCTTCTTATATAATACGCTTCCGTGGCTGTCCGTTTGTCTGTCCAGGATTTTAAATCACCTGTAGCTCACAAACCGTTTGACCTATTGACCTGAAATTTAGAGTGATGATTTTTATTACTCTTTTTATTTTTATTTTATTTTATTGTAGAATCAACTCTCATCAGTATACAGCTGGGCGGGTGTGTGGCGCATGTGTACAGGCGTGGTTCTCATCCCTACCACCTTCCCCGTCACTTTCTCTACCTCTTCATATCTTAAATCATTCTTGAGGCAGATTGAGGCACTTAAGTGAAAATTTAAGAAAAACTAAGTAATTGCAACGCAATCACTGACTTAATCAGTTTTAACGCAAAAAGATGACGATGGAAGAAGAGAAGAAGTGGGCTGCTAGGGTGTAGAAAAGAAGAGCTGCTCAGGCAGCAGCAAGCGCATCAACCTCTGAGCAAACGAATGGTAAACGTACAGAGAAAGAGGATGAAAACTGTGAATACTCAAGTCAAGCGTATTCACTGTATGATATTGTCCAGTACGCTGTTAATGGTAATAATAATAATAATAATCCTCTTTATTCAATTCCGACAATAAACAAAATTTCAACAATAAATAGAAAAAAAATTGTGCAATCACACAATCTGTAGTTCATTCCTCAGTTCAGTACGCGAACTGATTGTTTTGGTTGACTAGTTCAATGTATTGTACAGTGAGTCTCTTGTCTGCATTTCATGAACAGACTTGCAAAGGTTTCTCCAGATCAGTAGTGGACATACTGGTTAATCAAGCCAGTGTACACAGTGCGACAGTCATAGTCATTCAGTCAGAGTGAACTGATCAATGGGAGGTGCTTGGGTCATGTAGCAAGTCAGTCATTGGCTAGTTGTAGTCATGACCAACAGTTTACAACAGCCATTTAAGTGAAGTTAAGATGATAGCTCCGGACTGTCGCAGGAAGCAATATAAAATGTAGCACACACTATGCATGCCTTGAAAAGATTTGTTCTTTAAAGTCATTATACATGTACGTGCATTCAGAGACCAAGACAAGCACAAAAGAACTAATTTGTTTGTACATTGCACAACTTTTGGGGCTACTTGTACTTTTCTCACATTCAAACTGGAAAAACATTAAGTTAGAAAGTGTTGCTCTAGTTAGTTTCAGAAATGATACAGTATATGTAGGGATAATTAACATATTGTAACTGCACCAAGTACTGCCCATGTTTATTAATTGATAATGAACTGAACAATAACAACTTCACTGTTCTCACTTTTATAGACCACGGGAAGGCCTAGTACAAGAAGACCTGCAGACAGTTGTGTGCTGTTCCCTCTACGTAATATCATACCGCTAGTGTAGCTGCGATCGCCCTTCCACAGTCATTCTGTCTCCCCATCTCTTTCACTGTCTCTGATCCAGTATGAATAACCCAATATCTTCTCTCTGAAAGTCTTGGCCTGTTGTCTTGAATGTTCTCGAGGCTTGTGAAATGCAGGGGCTCCCTCCCTGTTTCCTTCTAAAGGGTTACTGTCAGTCAAGCAGTTGCCTCACTGTGAACCTCCGCAAATCTGAACAGCAGTCTGTTGGCCACAACATGATCCTGTTTAAAGATGAGTTGACGATACATTGGGAATGCATAGATGGATAAGTGATCTTCAAAGTACTGATGCTGATGAAGAGATTCTGGGTAGTTTAAGACCAGTTTAGCGTGGTGTGTGCACAGAAGGTCATGTGGAATTTCCAGCCTCAGGCTTTTGCCATTAACGTGTGCCTATGTGATTTCTTCATGGGCATTTTCCTGTGGACACGGTGCTCAGTCACTTTTAAACTACTAGCAACTTCATCTACGTCAACATGTTGAAGAGTACTTCTATGTCAGTTTGTCTCAAAATAGCATCATGTGTGAAATGTTCACTTTCTGTTCAAACTAGCCATCACAACTTTTCTGAGGAAAAAAATGAATTTAATCCATTTTGGAATAAGGCTGTAACATAACAAAATGTGGAAAAAGTGATGAGCTGTGAATACTTTCCGGATGCACTGTATATTACTGTACTTTTGCGTGTGATTATTAATTTCATAATTGCCATTTTATTCATTTTCATTTTGGCACAAATGGCAGTCCATATTTAAATAATGATGAATACAACATGAAATTCTAAAAGTCAGTTTTGTACAATAGCTAATGAAAAACTGATGAACCGTTGAATTTTTCTGAAAAATTGCTGTCATGACAGAGTAGTGCCGGGATATCCATCAGTGACAACATCTACGCACTGCTTTAATTACTGGTTTATTTTAATTTCCTAATTTTTGTCTTTCTGCTCTATGCTGTAACGCAGGAGCCCCTAAGTTGTCTCCATTTGCTTCTCATGATAGACACCGACTGATTTATAGCAGCCCAGTAAACTTTGCTCTGCTGCATTTTATTGGGTGCTGTGATTGTGGTCTTTATGAGTGCTGAATGATGTGGAAACTATAAATCTAGAAACAGGAAAGGAAGCAGCAGAAATTGTAGGCTTCAAGAAATAAATGACTGTGGAGCTTTACAAATAGCCTTTTAAACTGAAAATTACTATTCTGGAACACGACATATTTATTTGCCTGAATTGGTCATTTTTAGAGATTTATTTGGTTTGAAAAAAAAAAAACTCCTGAAATCCGTAAAAGATCTACAAACACCCACGCTTAAGTGATGGAGGCGATATGACCGATTCACAGCAATGACTGAACGTGTGACGCTGAGTTAGTCACCTAACCTGTCAGTTCTTGATATACAGAAATATTTGGACTGCCCTCAGGTGGTTTGAGGCCTACCTCTTGAGCAGATCCTACCATGTGTCCTGGCGAGGACAGATGTCAAAGGTGTATCAGGCAAGTTTGGGGGTCCCAAGAATCAGTGCTGGGTCCTCTCCTCCTCTCATGGCTTCTCTTATCAGTGGTATGCTGATGATATTCTGCTGTTCCCTCCGGAGGACCACATGGTATCAGCTAGAATCTCTGGATGAACGAGCACCATCTCCAGCTCAGCCTGGCAAAGACAGACCTTCTTGTTATGCCAGCACTTCTGTCTATTTAGCATCCTACCTCTGCTCAGTTTGGCTCAATATCACCAATATCCACCAAGTCTGTACACGACCTTGGGGTGATGATCTATGAATAGCTGTCCTTCAAAGTCCATGTTGTACCTGTCTCTTGGTCTTGCAGATTCACTCTATACAACAGCTGCAAGATCATACGATACCTGCAACTTGTGGCTTTGGTCTTATCATGTCTGGACTACTGCAAATCCTTACTGACAGGGGTATCTGCATGTTCTACCAGGCTGCCACAGATGTTTCAAATTACAGTGGCATATCTCAGTGGTTCCCAAAGTGGGGGTCGCGACCCTCTGGGGGGTCGTGAGACATTGGGGGGGGGGGGGGGGGGGGGGGGTCGCGAGATGATTTCCAAGAAATCAAATACTTTTTAAAAACTTTTTAGAAATTAATTAATTAAATTTTTTAGAAATAACATTTTATCCATAACTAACAAAAGATAAAAAGTAGTAGTTAATAGTTACATTTAAAAAAAACATGCAAATTAAAAAGCCATCAGACTGTCTTGGAGCGAGTGCGTCGGTGTGTGTACAGACGGTGCTGGAGTGATGCTGGGGAAAAAGAAAGGTCTTAAAGCAAGAGTCTTACAAGTGGCGCCTCACGTAAAATTCACGCATTGTATTATACACAGAGAAGCTCTTGCGAGCAAAACACTTGACCCAGAACTTAAACGTGTTCTTGAGACTTCGATAAAAATGGTCAACAATATAAAAGCGCATCCACTCAATATCAGACTGTTTGCCACTCTCTGTAACGAACTGCGATCGGAGCATGAGTGCTTGCTTTTCCATACAGAAGTCAGGTGGCTTTCGCGAGGGAATGTGCTCTGCCGCCTGTTTGAGCTGCGGGACGAAGTGCGCTTATTTCTGATGGAGCATGGGTCCCAGCTCGCTGATCACCTCACTGATCCTGACTGGTTAACAAGGCTAGTGTATTTGGCTTGCATATTTGAAAAACTGAATGGACTTAATATGTCATTTCAAGGTGAGAACACACACATAATTTCGCTAAATGATAAAATCCACGCATTCAAGAGAAAACTTGAGCGCTGGACTGAGCGAGTTGAAATAGGAAGGATTGATATGTTTTCTGAGCTGGATGAAAAAAGTTATATGGTTGTTAGAGCTTTATGTTCTTTTTTGTTGTCATGCTCTTGTTTGGATAAGATATTTTGTTGAAATTAAACAAATGAGTAAATTACTATTAAAAAAAATTATATGGTTGTTAGACCATTGTGTTCTTTCGTGTTGTCATTCTCGTGTTTGGATAGGCCTATTGGCGCATGTGCACCGTTGCGCGCAACATTTGTATATTTTAACCACTTCCGAGGATAGTGGGGGTCACGAGTCACTGGCACGGTTATTTTGGGGGTCGTGAGCTGAAAAGTTTGGGAACCCCTGGCATATCTGATGTTCAACCAGCCGAGGCAGCTACATGTCACTCCTCTTTACAGATCACTCCAATGACTCCTTGTAGCACCACATATTAAGTACAAATGCTTGATGTTTGCCTACAGAGAAGTCAGTGGATCAGCACGTATATGTATGGAGACACTTGTAAGGTCCCATCCTTCTTCTTGCCCACTCAGGTCTGTTGATAAATAACCAAATCTCAATCCAGATTCTTTACATGAGTAGCTCCTTGCTGGAGAACTAACTGGATCTGCCCACCTCCATTCAAAATCTTTCCTGCCTCGATGTGTTTAAGTATCGTTGGAAGATGTACTCGTTTGTTCAGTGAGTTTCTATCTAATTGGTAACGCTTTGTTAAATGTTTATAATGTAGGGAATTTTAACTCAGTTCTATTTTGTTTTAGGCTCTTTTGGTCACCACGGTACAATAAAGACATAGCAGCACTTGAAGCTGTGCAGAGGAGAGCAACAAGGTGCACTGAGATTCTCTGAGTCTGTCAGGCAAGCACCTCAGTCTCTTATCTGTAGGGCAGGGCTGCGGTGTGAACATGGCCTTGAAAAGCTCATGCTTTTAAAATTAGACAAGAATGTTTTTTAATGTAAACAGCAATTTCTAGAAAAAAACATTAAGTGCAGGAAAATGCTAAATAGAGAATGTTACATCATGGTTTACTATAATAATACATTTTCTATTTTAGTTTAATGGGCAAAGTGTTGAATGTCAACAAAATTTCTTATCTGCCCTGCAGATAAAAGAGATTCTGGTTCTTGCCTGACAGATTCAGAGAGTTAAACCTGTTTAGTCTCAAGCTGCATGGGGACCTAATCCTGCTATTTAAAATCGACAAAGGAATTGATAAAGTAGATCCAGCAACATTCTTTCAGCTTAAGGGTGAATCACGTACTCGAAGATACCAGTAGAAATTAAGAGGAAGTGCATTTAAAACTGAATCCAGGTAGCACTTCTTAACACAAAGAGTTGTGGGGCTTTGGAACAAACTACTGAGGCATGTAGTTGAAGCAGAAATCTTTTAAGAAAAATCTGGATGAGACATTGGGACACCTTAGATATTAGCTAAAAATAACAAGAGCTTGATGGACTGAATGGTGTCCTCTTGTTTGTGAAATTTCATATGTATTCACTTTTGATGATCAATTTTGTTTCCTTGTCGTGTCACACTTGATCCCAAACAGTCCCCCAGACTGATGTTACTCAATTATGTTAACTTATTTTGAATGATACTTTGGATAAAAGCATTTGCTAAACAAATAAACGTAAATATGCAAATATTAAGGGCAGGCGGAGTCCCCCTATCTCCCCGCATATTGTGTTAAAGTGTAAAAAGTACCACCTCATCTCATTAATTTGACATATTGTTAGAATGTTTATAGTAAACTGAACGTAGTTGTCATAACCAAACTGTTCAATGCAGTCTCTTTTCTAATATATATTGTCACACACGTGCGCTTGGGAGTCAACCAAATCGACCAGGAAATGTCAATTCCACGCCAGCCCAGGGGGCGGTGGGGTGCACTAAACCTCTCTCTTTTCTCTCCGCAGACCAAACACGAGAAATCCTTCTTGTCCTGGCCCTGAGGACATCACTTCCTGTGCCCACCTATAAAAACCCCTCATCCTCCATACTTCATTAGTTTTGTTTTGGACTCTAACCTGTACACATTGTACGCTACTTTTCAGCCAGGTAAACTGCACGGGTGGCTGCCCTAAACCTTCATTGTGTGTCCGGCTCTTTATTTCACAATTTATAACATATTTTCTTTGTGCCTGGCACGGTTGGACCCTGCAGTGTTCCCAGCAGACCATTGCTCAGGTGTGTATGTGTGTGTGTGTGCACTTGTGCAGCCCGAGCGTTTTACTTCTGCCTTGGGGCTTGAAAGCCAAGACTTTTAAATGACCCATCGAATGATTTGAAGTCTGCCACTTGATAGGAAGTCAAAACACGCAGCTGACCAATGACGACGATGATGATTGTATGACCTTTTTTTTTTGGGAGGTAATTTAAAGGATACGTAAAATTTGCACACCTCACTATTTTGGAGTAGTCACCTTTATTAATCATGTTGATTATTTATGCACAATATGATAACACTTTGCCCATTAAACAAAACTAGAAAATGTATTATTATAGTAAACCATGATGTAACAATCTCTATTTAGCATTTTCCTGCACTTCACACCGCAGCCCTGCCCTGCAGATAAGAGACTCTGATTTTTGCCTCATAATGGATATGGTAACACTTTAGTTTAGGTGCATTGCTCATTTCTTTTTATGTAACAATGGTTTCTTTTGGTCTCCATAACACTTATAAAACATTTGTAGATGGTTATTCATCTCTGTGGAATGTGAGATATTGACATGCTGGTATAATGACTTGTTAACATGAAGGATTCACAGGTCTGATATTAAATATGGAATATCAAGAGAATGTGTCTAAGTTGAGCCCCCTCAGACCACTCCAAAGTAAAGTTCTGTTAGTAGGTCACATAGCAAAGATGAATGAACACATTACTGACGTTTAATAAGTGTTATGAGGAACCAAAGGAGGTTTTGTTAAGGTCTTGTTACATAACAGTAATTGAGTTAACAGATGCATTTTTGCAGTACCTAAACTAAGGTGTTACCACTGATTTTTTTTTGTTTGAATGTTTAAATTACTTATCCAAATCCAAGTCCAGATCTGATACAAGTTTATACAGACGTCTATCCTGAATGTGACCTGCATGTGCAAAAGTAATAAAAATATTTTTATTTTGATAGATGTGACCTGATAGACAAACTCTGGTTGCTGAGGTACTTCACATCGTCTCAGCGCAGAACATCTACAACTTTGTCAGCTGCTGATGACAACGGGGAGAAAAAAAAGCAGAACATCGCAGTTGTTGCTATGAACTTGGAGATCACTGCTGTACAGTATGTGTACGTAGAAACCTGAGGACATGACAGAGGAGCTAGAACTTGCAGCAGGGAGCTGTTAAGCATTTAGATGCAGATTATTCTAAATCCTTTCTGAAAATAATGGGCTTCCACAACCTTTCAATTCGCTATTCATATTTCTCTAAAAAGATCAGATCTGTGTCACATGTAAGTGACAATGACAGAATTCAGCTGCGACGTGAACATAGCCATATTGATTTAAAAACTCAAGCACAAGGCTGAATTTGCTGTGCTGCAAATCGGCTCTCATAGTTTAGCAAAGGCACAGCGGCTAACAACAATATGGCAGTGTCCATGAAAAGGAATAACAGTCTGAAACAACAAAAAGGAGCATAACTTCACAAATGAAACAAACAAACTGGATTATAACTAATAACTGTGGTGAAACTATAAGAAAAGCTGAAAAAATCCAGAACAGTACTAAAGGAATCAGGAATCAGAATTGAGTCACAATTTCCTTAACTGGGCACTTTTCTGTATTTAACTTTTTTTTTTTTTTTTTTAGAAAAACACTAAACGGGGGCTCTACTGTATTCATTTGCATGTCTGCTTTCAGTGCTGAGTATTTGTTGTTGATGCTGAGATATCATTTCATGCTGTCCTTTGGTGGTTTTGCTGTATAACAATATGTTGACAGAGCTTTATTTTGTGTGATTTTTTAAGGCATTTGTCTGATATTTTATCATTACTGGTGCTGTTAACTTACTAAATTGTGTAACACAGTGTTTCTCCCTCGTCACCTTACGCAAGGTTTAATAGAGGCTGTCCCCTGCCTCAGCAGTCCCCCAAAGCCACTACCACTGCTCTGGTCTTCCACAGTCCCTTCCATGCAGCTTCAATAATCTTTTCTTTGCCACATCCACTGCCTGTCACCACTCACTCAGGCAACACCATCTGCATTCATGTTCTCCAATTCTGTGAGCTGACCAAGTCAAGATCCTGCCCGAGACTCCCCAGTGGCCACATTCCCAGGCCAATGACTTTAAGCCGACAAGCAGATTTTGTATGTGCTGCTTTAAGTGCTCAGTCATCTCTTTTTCACACACACAACCCGTGCATTGGCTGTCTTCTTTGTCGCTGGCCGTCGACACCTTTGCAACATTTCTCTTCCATGTTTTTGTGGCCATACCAGAATTTTCATTCCAAAGATGACATCTTTTGGATGACTTCATTTTTAAAATACTTTGGTAAAGGTGTTAGCTAAATAAATAAATGTCATGAAGAACACAATGCCGTGACACCTGTCAGGTTCTCACGGGGCAAGTGTAACTGCTCCACCATTTTCCAAGTTATTGCGATAATACAGTAGATGAAGACACATATAATATCTCACTTGTATAGCTTTGGATTCATCACCAAGGTCTAAACAAAGCAGGTAACGGTAGGGATTGCAGCACATCAAATTGTGACAATAAAAGGACAGTTTTGAATTGGCAACCAAAAGCAGGGCTGTGTCGTCACCCAACTGCTTTACTAAAAGATCCATCCCATCATTTTCTGAAAACCACTTAACTCAGTTCAGGATTGTAGGAAGCAGGAGCCTCTCTCAGCATCCATCTATCATGTCCGTCTATCATGCAGCTCATTCAGGCACACCTAAACATAGAAGGCAGATTTATAGTCGCTGCTCATCGTCTGGCACTTCTTACGTCTTTGAGATATAAGAAGAAAATGAAAATCCTGTGGACTTGGGGGAAGTATGTAAACTCTCCACAGGCTAAGATTCGAAACACAGAAATGTGAGACGGCAATGCAGAATCGTTGTGCCATCCACTGACATAGAGAATACAAAAATAAACAAAAAGAACATTCAGACTAATGAAATTAAAAACTGAAATATCTCCACAACATCTTCAGATCAGATGCACTTTGGGCACATTTTTATAAGAATTAATATGCAATTATATTTACTTTTCATAAAGTAAGTAAATTAAATGTACATGAATTCAACTTTACACAGAGTGTGAGGTACATACTGTAAAATGGAAATAAAGAATGTAAAATTAACATTGGGACTCTGCATGTGGGAGCGCTTTTTTCTTGTACGACAGAAAAAAAAGAGTAATACTCACTCGTCCCACACTATCGCTCTGCCCCACCGGCCATGTGTATCTTCTGATACAATGTATCGGCGTCATCTGGCCAGCTGACACTTTTAATGGAGCTGTGTTCTCTTCGGACTCACGCTGTAGTGGACTTGTACAAGGACGTAAGGCAACTTCGGCTGTCATCTCATTCGTGGAGCTGCACAAAACATATTGTGATTATTCATACAGTAGATACTTCCTATTAAAGCTTATTGGGTGCATATACTGTACCTGTAATAAGCAACACCATCCTCACAGAGCTTCACAGAAGATTTGTGAATTTCCCCTTGGGATTAATAAAGTATCTATCTATCTATCTATCTATCTATCTATCTATCTATCTATCTATCTATCTATAAAGGACTGTCTAGGAAATATTTACTAAGAAATAATTTTCCAATATGTGTTATTCCTATTTCTTGCATAGGATGAGGTTCAGTTCTATTTTGTAAATACATTCTGTTGGAGCACCAGTTTGACATGGTGGGACGTTAAACGTTACTAAGAAACACTTGACCGAATCAGAAGGCTTCTCCTACAAATTAAAAGTGGAAGGTGTAGGTAAAGCTAGATGGCAACTCTATAGAGACCACCCTATGAATGAGTGCTGGAATGTACATGAGCAGGTTCTGCAAGGAACTGTTGTCCCATTTTGAGTTAGTCTTGCTTTATACATAATGCTGTCAGGATAGGCGCCAGGCACAAAGAAAGCCAACTAGATTAAGAAGGTTTACTGTGACATAGTGAAGTAGGCCACAACATTTTAATTTTTAATAGAACAATCCATCCATTTACTTGCAGAATTTTATCTAGGAGATGGAGCCTAACAACCTAAAATTCTTAAAGGCATTGATAAAATAGATCCAGCACAATTCTGTCAACTTAATGGTTAATCACATACTTGAGGACACCAGAGGAAATTAAGGGGAAGTGCATTTAAGACTGAAGCCAGGAAGCACTTCTTTATGCAAAGAGTTGTGAGAATCTGAAACAAACTACCAAGACATGGAGTTGAAGCAGAAACACTGGAAACCTTTAAGAAGGACCTGGATGAGATTTTAGGACTACCTAGTGGTTAGCTAAGCAAACAAGCTTGATGGACCAAATGGTCTCCTCCTGTTTCTCAAATTTCTTATGTTTTTATGTAATACGGTGGAAAATATCCACTGTGTGCATAGCATAAGGCGATGAAGCAAGGTCAAAGATATGGGCCGGGTCATGTTTGTGTGTAACTGTCAGTTTCTTGCATGAAATAACATTCACTCTGAAAAAATACAACAGACTGACATGTTTCTTGAGAAAGCTGTTTCGTTTCAGCCATTTCTGAACCCAGAACGGAATATTAGGAATGTCAGTAGCTCTCTACACAAGTGAACAGTGTAACAGGTTTCAGCAACGCTAATTCAATTACAAAAGTTTCTTTAATAACCAATTAGCATTTAAACATGGCTAATTTAGAATAGGCTGAGGGAATTTACCATTAGAAGAGTGAAGCAATGACTGAGGAAAATGGTGCTGTGCACTTATGTGTGAATAATGAATTATAAATCAGTAATTTCAAGCAGCAATATTTGTTAGCAGCATTAGCCAATGTCTTGGCTATATTTTTATATAGTGTGTGTATAATGTATATATATTGTCACGCTTGGGTCACAAAGTTGCACAGATACACTCAGGAAATTTCAGAGACTGAATTGTTTGAATAAAGTTTCTAACAAATATAAGTCTTTTTCAGGAGTGATCCGGGATCTTTGACAATCCGGAGGGCACAGTGCCTTGGGAGCGGGAGGCCCAACAGGAGCAGAAGATGTCTGGGGGAACAGAAACGCAGCAAGACAAAAGGACAGCTGCAGTGCAGGCTTTTAAATGTTCAAAGACCCGCACGAGATGCAGATCACACGGCACAGCAGCAGCAGCAAGCCTGCAACTGACCCAGCAAAGAGGAGACAAAAACTGTGATAGTCTCCCATTGAATCCTGTTTAAGAGGGGGTTTTGGAGGAGTGGCCATGTCACCTTGGGGCTGCGTTCAGTGTGTTTGGGAACCCCTCTTAATTCTTTGGATTTTTGTTTATCATTGGCTGAGCTTTCAAAGTAGCAACTTCCTTTTAATATATGACATGCCTTATTGAAACAGTATTCCAGCAGTGACATTAAGTTTATTGGATTAACAGAAAATATGCAATATGCATCATAACAAAATTAGACACGTGCATAAATTTGGGCACCCCAACAGAGATATTACATCAGTACTCAGTTGAGCCTCCTTTTGCAAATATAACAGCCTCTAGACGCCTCCTATAGCCTATGATGAGTGTCTGGATTCTGGATGGAGGTATTTTTGACCATTCTTCCATACAAAATCTCTCCAGTTCAGTTAAATTTGATGGTTGGCGAGCATGGACAGCCTGCTTCAAATCATCCGATAGATTGTCGATGATATTCAAGTCAGGGGACTGTGATGGCCATTCTAGAACATTATACCTCTCCCTCTGCATGAATGCCTTTGTAGATTTCGAACTGTGTTTTGGGTCATTGTCTTGTTGGAATATCCAACCCCTGCGTAACTTCAACTTTGTGACTGATGCTTGAACATTATCCTGAAGAATTTGTTGAAATTGGGTTGAATTCATCCGACCCTCGACTTTAACAAGAGCCCCAGTCCCTGAACTAGCCACACAGCCCCACAGCATGATGGAACCTCCACCAAATTTGACAGTAGGTAGCAGGTGTTTTTCTTGGAATGGGATGTTCTTCTTCCGCCATGCAAAGAGCTTTTTCTTATGACCAAATAACTCAATTTTTGTCTCATCAGTCCAAAGCACTTTGTTCCAAAATGAATCTGGCTTGTCTAAATGAGCGTTTACATACAACAAGCGACTCTGTTTGTGGTGTGAGTGCAGAAAGGGCTTCTTTCTCATCACCCTGCCATACAGATGTTCTTTGTGCAAATTGCGCTGAATTGTAGAACGATGTACAGATACACCATCTGCAGCAAGATGGTCTTGCAGGTCTTTGGAGGTGATCTGTGGGTTGTCTAACCATTCTCACAATCCTGCACATATGCCACTCCTGTATTTTTCTTGGTCTGCCAGACCTGCTGGGTTTAACAGCAACTGTGCCTGTGGCCTTCCATTTCCTGATTCCATTCCTTACAGTTGAAACTGACAGTTTAAACCTCTGAGATAACTTTTTGTAGCCTTCCCCTAAACCATGAGACTGAACAATCTTTGTTTCAGATCTTTTGAGAGTTGCTTTGAGGATCCCATGCTGTCACTCTTCAGAGGAGAGTCAAAGGGAAGCACAACTTGCAACTGACCACCTTAAATACCTTTATATCTGATGATTGGACACACCTGTCTATGAAGTTCAAGGCTTAACGAGCTAATCAAACCAATTTGGTGTTACAAATAATCAGAATTGAGCAGTGACAGGCATTCAAATCAGCAAAATTACAAGGGGACCCAATATTTGCACAGCCAGTTTTTCACATTTGATTTAATTTCATACAACTAAATCCTGCTTCACTAAAAATCTCTGTTTGGAAAACACCCCAGTACTCAGATGTTCTAGGAAATGAAAGACATACCACTGTTATCTTTTTTGTTGAAAGTAAATTGTTATGCAGGCTGAGAGGGGTTCACAAACTTTTTCATATGACTGTATACATACATATATACATTATATATATATATATATATATATATATATATATATATATACACTGAACTTTAGGAGAGAGAAAGGGGTGTGATTCTCAGGCCAGCGTTATTGTGAATGAATTAAAGATGACACAAGATGGACTAACCAGGAAACAAATACTTAATATATTAAATTGGCTCAGTCCTGCCAGGATTATACAGTATATACTATATATTCTACTTTTTCCTTTTTTGTGATCCGTTTCTTTGGTCAAAAGGAGCTTCTGAATGATAACATTTGAAACCACAGTTGACAAACATGCCAGTCAAAATGTGTCCCCCTCATCCTCCTCTGTATGATGGTAGGTTTTTGGTTTCTTCTTTTAAGTTAAGTTTGACTACCTTATGCAGTCTATTTAAATCACTTTCTGATCCACTGCACTCTCATCTTCTATAATTATTGACACACTTTTGTAGCCCTTTTTAGCCAAGACTGGTGCCATCTCCATCTCATTCAATCTGCCCCCTCAGCTTGGCTCAGTTTGTTAAGCTCTTAAGCTCTTGTAGGCTCTTTCTGTACTGCAAAGGGTAACCTTTGACAAATCCATTTATATTTCCACCCTCCTTCATTCCTAGACTTTACAGTACATTGTTTCCCAAATGAAAACCATCTGTTTGATTGTTTCTAGTAAGATTCTGTCCCCATCACAGCACTTAAAATGCTTTGCTTATACAGCGAATGTCCTTAAGCTGTATCGCTTACTGCATTTGGTTCCTTGACCTCATTGCTCATTGTTGACCAAAATATTTTCCTTACTCCTCCTGGCAATTGTACTTAGAATTGGCTTTATATAATTGAATTGGCCTTGCAATGGAATGGTGCTCTATTAAGGGTGTGTTCCAACTTTGCACCAAGACCCTGGGAAACCTCAGAAATTTCAACTCAACTAAATGAGTACAGAAAATGAAAACACGGTGGGTTTCTAAAAATAACATTGACCTGATGGTTATCTGTTGTCTCTGATTCTGTGATCACACTCTGTCATACTATCCTGAGCTACCCCTCAAAGTCTGGAGCTTCAATAATATCTCTTCAATATATGAACACTTCTTTAAATGACTTTCTGTAAAATCCTTGTATGTCTTCATGTTGTGTGATAAAGTATATGCTGGAAATTCCCAGGGATAGAAATGAACTACTACTGGATAAAGTGGCAGTCACTTACGGTGGACCCTCGCTTATTCTGGGTCAGCTTAGTCTCATCAGCTGTCTTTAATTTCACTACATCATCTCTCCCAGTGACCAGCAAGAACTCTTCTGGATAACACATAAGCAAGTTATTCCTTGTTTGGGTCCGATGTAAAGGCCAGATGGCCATGGAGGAATCGTCACATGATGCATCAGATGATCTTATAGTCTCCATATTCACAATTACTCGCGTATAAGTCGGGTCTTGAAACCCGAAAAATCGATCGTAAAATCAGACCCCAACTTATATGCCCGTTCAAAAATGCAACATTTAATTTTTCTTTTTTACGTATTCTTGCCTCCTCCAATCTCGCATCAGTTTCTCAGACACATTGAATTTTGTTGCAGCAGCGAAGTTACCAATTTCTTTTGCTACTTCAATGATATTTAATTTAAAACCATTGTTTTGTCTCAGTAGAGTAATATATATTGCTCTACTTTCCCCTATTGTATTATTAATATGTAGCCTTAGAATGCCTAATCTCACAGACTTACCACTGTTTATAAGGTATTATAGTATATAACTTATCCCCACCTTCCCTTCTATATCTATAACCTCAGGCAATTAGATGTAGTAAAAAAAAACAAGCAGAAGTTAAGTTACAGTTTAAACAATGTATTAGTATTATTGATAATATTCATAAATAATAACAAAATGCAAAGTACATTTGAATATTGGCAACCATACAACCTGATTAAATGGTGATATGTAGTTCAGGGCGGCACACAGACTTGTAGTTACTTAAATGTCTCTAGTTAAGGCATCATTGGTGCTCAGCTTTCAGCCACATGTCTGTTCAAAATGGCTGCTGAGCTGCGCTCTTCATCACAGGATAGCAAGAGAGATGCTTCTTTCAGATGTTGGTTAGTAAGAGAGAGAGTGTGAGCTTAAACACATACATTTATAGATGTTCTGTCCAACCCCTAGAGCCAATAGGACATCATGGTACTTAAAGGCCTCTGAGACAAGCCAATTCCAAACAACCATACCTCAGACCAATGGGGAAATAGAACATCTTAACACCTGCCCCCAAACCATATGTTAAAGTACACCTTAGCTCATTTGCGGGGGTAGAAATGACTTTAGCAAAGAAACACTTGGCAAACTGGTTTAAAACACACATCCCCCAAATCCTGTCGTAAATTCAAACAGACCCATTCCTAAGGGGGAGGGTAAACACTTAATTACATTCCTTTGCCTAAATTAGAAATAAAGACATGCAAAACATTTATCAAGTTATATGTAAAATCTCACATCACAACAACCATCTCCATATTTTCTTCTGATCAAACGCTCCATCGTAGATAAGGGGGTGCTCTTAATGATAAAGGTGTATGAGGGTGTGAGATACAAAAACACAAATCAGTGCAAACGTCGCTTCAGAATAGTTTGGGTGTTACCCGTGTGGTCACGTAGGCACAATACATAGAAAAAAAAGGCAGTGTGCTCCGTGGTTACTCACTCAGGTGGGGCTTAGCATATCATAATCTTTTGGACCAATAGTGTGAGTTTTCTGCATTCGACTTATACGAACAACATTATAAAATATCCATGGGAGAACTTAAATGCGAGTATACACAGTAGTATATTTCATGTTATTGAGTTGTTTGGATGCCTCGCAGTTAGGAGACCTGGGTTCACTTCCCGGGTCCTCCCTGCGTGGAGTTTGCATGTTCTCCCCGTGTCTGCGTGGGTTTCCTCCGGGTGCTCCGGTTTCCTCCCACAGTCCAAAGACATGCAGGTTAGGTGGATTGGCGATTCTAAATTGTCCCTAGTGTGTGCTTGGTGTGTGTGCGCACCCTGCGGTGGGCTGGCACCCTGCCCAGGGTTTGTTTCCTGCCTTGCGCCCTGTTTTGGCTGGGATTGGCTCCAGCAGACCCCCATGACCCTGTAGTTAGGATATAGCAGGATGGAAGTTGTTTGGAAGAGTTTCCAAAAGAAACCCTTAATCAACAACAACAACAACAAAGTAACAAGTAAGAAATTATTTGAAACAGTGAGAGTTTACTAAATACAATTTGAACTTTCTTTGCAAACAGTTGCTATGCCATTCACACTATTAATATATTTGATGTTAAAAGAGGGACGAATACAAAGAATTGAACTTTGGCCACTCATGATATATGAAGCTGATGTTTAGAAGCTCTCTTAGTGTCACTTGCTCCAGGGCCCTGTTTTGTTTGCTTGATTTTGTTAATTTTACTACATTACAGTGTAAAGATATTCCTGCATAAAGATGTCCCCTATTTGATCCCCCTGATAGGCCCATAATATAATTTTCAAAAGTTCCTGCAATGAAATCAAAACTGAATTTAAGACATACTTAAGAACGCTTTGAAATTACTTGTTTCTTTGGTGCCTCCTAATTCACTGGTATGACAAAAACCCCACATATGATACAATATTATTCAGTATGTCTTGATGTCTCATTCTGCAAGACATTATGCTTCTTGGACTTCCCCCATTTTTGTCCATTTGGACCCAAACATCCTCTCATTTATAGGCCATTTTGTGCAGGAAATTACACTCTTATGATAAAGAGTAAACCAAGTGTCTTCATCAAAAATGATCAGGAGGACTTGAAGTTGTGGATGCCATATCAAGCGACCCTTGGGGTTCACCTCCTAATGGCATAAGAGGGTCAAAATGACTTCTTCTCATAAAACTTCAAAAAATAATGGTTTAGTAATATAGGCATGTGCACTGTTATGTTATTTTGAGAGTAGTGATCATGAATATGATAACATTTTTGAGTTTTGAATCTTTTTCGGTGGTCCTGCTCTCTACAGCCACTTTCAGAAGGTTAAAAATAGCAAATTCCAAGAAATGGGTGTCTTTTTGTACTATTTCAAGGTTAGTGATTATGAATACGAAGTTATTTTAAATGTTTCATTCTTTATTAGAGATATAGCCTCTATGGACCTCTATCAGAGAGTGAAAAATGACAAAAAACAATGTGTACATTGAAGTACACATTTTAATATTTTGAATATCTGATGCAACTGTTCTTGTTTATTATGTACTTCTACCTCATGAATTAAATCATTATACTTCTTATGAATACTCTAAACGTTTAGGGCATTTGAACTTTCACCTTTTATTTTTGTTCTGACTCATTCTTATGACTTCTTTTTCTCTTTCTTTTGTATTACCCCTTCCTCATGTAATGTTAGGCAGATACATAAATTAGATAAGGTGATACAGTAGTATCTTAGAGGACAACCTTTTATAAATATTCTCTATTCTGAGTTTTCCGTATTTGTTTTTTTACAGTTGCTTCTTGGTTATGAATTCAATTATCTAGCAGGATCAACAAATGAATTGTAAAACTGCATTCATGCACTCCAAAGCCAGGGAACGGATGACCTTGTCCCATCACTCAGAATGGATACTGACCTAATATACGAATTAATTAAAGAGATTTATTTAAAAAAATACATAGAAGGAGTTTGTGAAATTAAATAACACAAAACCCACACAATAAAAATACAAGCGAACACCCTAGCAGACCTGCAGTGGTTTCAGAAAGTATTCAGACCCCTTTACTCTCTGCACACTTTGTTGAATTGTAGATTTCATTTGCCATTTTGTTCCATCAGTCTACACCCATAATGACAAACATGAAACATGTTTTCAGAAACATCTGCAAATCTATTAAAATAAAAAGCTGAAATCTCTCATGTATATAAGCATTCAGACCCTTTGCTGTGGCTCCCCAAATTGTGGTCAGGTGTATCCTGTTTACTTTAACTCTCCTTGAGAAGTGTCTAGAGCTTGATTGGAGTCCATCTCTGGCAAACTGAATTGACTGGACATTTAGAAACGCATACACCTGTGTATAGAAGGATCCAGAATTCACACTGCATGTCAGGGCAAAAAACCAAGCCATGAAGTCCAAATAACTCTTTGTAGACCTCCATGATAATACTGTGGTGATGGTACAGATGAGTGCAAGGGGTATCAAACCATTTCCAAGGCTTTGAGTGCTGCCAGGAGCACAGTGGCCTCCATAACTGTGAAATGAAAGGAGTTTGGAACCACCAAGACTCTTCTTAGAGTTTTCCGTCTGGCCAAACTGAGTATCCAATCAACATGGACCTTGAACAGGGAGGTTAGCTGAGACCCAATGGTCACTTTAACAAAGCTTGAAAAGTTCTCTGCTGAGATGGGAGAACCTGTCAGAAGGTCAATCACCTCAGCAGCATTCCATCAATCAAGTGTTTATGGTAGAGTGGCCTAGGATGGAGGGAAGTCTTGAGGAGACAGCACATGACAGATTTTAAGGACTCTGATAGCATGAGAAAAACGATTCTCTGGTCTGAGAATTTTGGGCAGAATTTCAAGCACTTTTGTCTGGCAAAGATCAGGTGCTGGCTCCAGTGAAGTATGCTGCTGCTAAATGCAGCCAAATACAGAAGTGTCCTTGAAGTTAACCTGCTTCACAGTGCAGGTGACCTCTGACTGGGAGTGATGGTTCACCTTTAAGCAAAAATCAGTTACCCGAAGTAGACAACCAAGATAATGCTGGAAAATCTTTGGGACAAGTCTCTGAATGTTCTCAAATGGACCAGCCTAAAGCCCAAATTTAAAACCCCATGAAGATGGCATTTCAAAGATGGCTTTCCATCCAACTAACAGAGCTTGAGAGGATCTGCCATGGGATCAAATGCACAAATTCAAGTGTGAATTGTTGCCAAAGGGGCTTCTACAACGTACTGAATTAAGGGTCTGAATACCTCTGTAAGTAGTTTTAGGAAGTTTTAATAAAGTTTATTGATAGTATTTAAGGGAGGAATGAGGAGCAATTTGGGGGGGTGTAGAAGTACAATGTTGTTAAGATGAATATCCTTCCTAAGCTTCTTTTTTATTTCAAAACATTCCAATATATATCAATAAATCATTTTTTTAAGCAATTAGATTCAACCATAACCTCATTTATTTGGAACTCAAAACATTCATGTATTCAAAGAGCGACCCTACAGAGACCTCAGGCAGAAGGTGGCATGGCTTTACCTAACTTTCAGTTTTTATTACTGGGCAGCAAACATACAAGCTATAAAAACCTGGCCAAAAATAAATGAACATACACAGGCTTGGTCCGCAATAGAAGTAAAATCCTGGCAGCACTTCTTTATATTCCCTGCTCTGCGGCTCCAATAAATGCAAGTTATCGCAAATTATACTAATAACCCAATTGTGCTTCACTCACTCAGAACATGGAACCAAATTTGAAAGCAATTTAAGTTGGAAATCTTTTATCTGTGGCACCTCTGCAAGAGAACCACCTCTTTCAACCCTCACAAACATATCTAGTTTTTATTATCTGGAAAAGATTTGGGATTAAATTGCTCAGGAGATCTTTATATAGACAATATCTTTGTATGCTTTGAACAATTACATTCCAAATGTAACCTTCCAGCTACACATTTCTTTCACCATCTTCAAATTAAACAGAACCTGCATGATTTTCCTCATCTCCGTACCCTCCACCATGCTGGAAAAATACTGCTCAATTTTGAGGACTTAGACACCATTTCTGCAATATATAAAATTTTATTAGAGTCCCTTCCTTTCAAAGATCCAAGAGGACAAAAGGAAAAAGACCTCTTAATCAATATATCAGAAAAGGAGTGGAAGGTAGCAATGCAGAGACTTCACTCGAGCTCCATATGCGCAAAGCATAGAATTATTCAACTAAAAATTATATATCGAGCTCATCTGTCTCATTTAAAACTGTCCAAAATGTTTCCAGGACAAGATCCAACCTGCGAACGCTGCAACCAAGCTCCTTCCTCACTGGGTCACATGTTTTGGGCCTGCACCAAATTAACATCATTTTGGACCAAAATTTTTAAGTGCCTTTCAGACAGCCTTGGTGTCACAATCCCTCCTAACCCACTAACAGCTGTGTTCGGTGTTCTTCCAGATGGATTTGAAGTGGAGAAGGACAAGCAAACTGTGATTGCATTCACTACACTTTTGGCACTCAGACTTATTTTGTTAAATTGGAAGAATCCTAACTCTCCTCTTATAAGTCAGTGGGAAACCGATGTTTTATATTATTTGAAATTGGAAAAAATCAAATTCTCAGTTAGAGGATCTGTGCAGAATTTTTTCAAAACATGGCAGGATCTAATGAATAATATTTTAGAATAAGAAGAAATAATTATTTCTGCATTTCTTTTCCTTCTCCATTTATCTTTTTTGCCCTATTAAACTCAACAATTTAGGTATGTTTCCAAGCCTTAAGTATTACTCCTTTAGCCATGCTCTCCTTCTCAGGGGTGGGGTTTGATTTGTTTTCAATCCTATTTTTTGTAAAAATTGATCTATTTGTACGGAATGATTACAATAAAATTAATAAAAAAATGTAAAAAAAAAGAAGTAAAAGAGAGAAGTGTTCTTGGATAGATCAATGCTGTATCTTCACTGTTGTGTTATAAAAGAAATATAATACAATTGGCAAGTAGTCCACAAATTGGGGTGGCCATCTCTGTGTGCCTTCCTAGACAACCAGGGGGCTCAGTCTGCTACACTACTGAGGTCGTTCACAAGCCGAGAAGAATCGACGGCAGATTCTCGTAAGGAGAATAGCGGACTCTCTACACCTGCTCTTACACTTCTAAGAATGGGAGATTTCAGTTTTTGATGTTAAATAAATTTGTAAATTTTAGTGAAAATGTGTTCACTTTGTCATTATGGGTTATTGTGTGCATATTAATAGCCAAACAGGGCAATTTATCAATTTGAAATTAAACCTACAACACATTAAAATGTACAGAAAATGAAGGGGTTGGAATACTTCCTATATCCACTGTACTTATCAATTTCACACAGAAGGAATATCTTGAACATTACACAATCTTTGTTTGTAACACTAATGTCATTTCACATAATTTGTTTGTTTGGATTGCATCCCCTCTTGATCATAATGGATTAACAGTTACAGCAGGGATTAAGACACATTTTTCCTTGGTTTATCCCTCTGCTCCACAGTTTAAAATTACAAATCAAACAATGCAGACTTTCATTTTAAAGGTATTTGCATACATTTTGGTCACGTCACAGAACTGACAACACTTTTTATACATGGTCCCTCTATTTAAGGGCACCATAACGTTTGAGACAATTGGCATCACAGGTGTTTTGGATTCCTTGGGTATTGTAACTTTAAACTGTGGAGCAGAGAGGGAAATCAAGGAGAAATGTGTCTTTGTCCCAAACATTATGGAGGGCACTGTATGGCTCAATATCACTCCATTATGCACATTTGGCCTGTTATACAAAGATGAAGGAAATCTACTTGAAGAGAAATGGACCAATCACAGCCCACTCCTAAAAATCCCAGCCCTGCCCCGTAACTGGACTTTGGAGCTGTGAGGCTGAACTGCCCTTCACCATGTTCACCATGTTGACATGAATACACACTAAAAGCGTCAGGATTAATTCACTTAGCTCGATTGATTTGTTCTTTTCCTAAAGCAAAAATAATCAAGTTTGAAACAGACAAAGCAAATTTTTCATTTAGCAATATTAAATCTGACATTACAAGGTTAGAAATGTAAATGACTTTTAATTTTTCTAAATTACTTTTAAAATTTTTCTAAACAGCAATACCTGGGAGACCAGTTAACTGACTGAATTAATTATTTTTATTCTTCTTGTACATACACTGGAAATAAATTCAATTACAATATTTAATATTCATGGCAAGTCAAAAATTGAAATATGATATACAGACCTTCCCTTGCTCAGCACTAATAATAATTTACTAGAAATATACAAATATTGTCAAACAGTGTGCATTGGTTGTTATTAACGTTTAAACTGTTCACATTGTCTATAGGGTGATTGCAAACAAATATTAATAATCTTTTCATTATTTACTTCCTAATTACTAAGAATACATATCAACTTTCTGTTGATTGACATATGAGCTTGGGGTTTTTAACTCATTGATAGCAACATTTTCATTATATTATTGAATAAAAGTGCACATGTTTATTTGATATTTGGACTAAAGTCTTCACACATTATACACTTCACGGCATTATTAGTATAACATGAAAAAAGTTTCTGTTTTAGGTATGTGTTCAGGATTTCTTGCCTTACATTTCCTGTCATCCTACATGTACACCGATTGTTGTAGATATGGAACACACATAAAATGCATATATTCCAAATAACAATATATTATTTACCCAATACAATTCCAGGCACCTCACACCACGATAAACACACTCACACGCTGAGACTTTTGCGACTGAGTTCAGCTCCGTCAGTGAGGGACGGGACAGCAGGCCGCTTGGTGCCAGTGCTGACTGATACATTTGCAAAACAAAAGACGCTGATGGAGAGGTGTCAAGGAATTTAAGGTGGCCCAGGATTATAAGTTTTTTCTTAGGCTTCAGGGATTGTAGTGTTAAAGTAATATTCCTAGAAAAAAAAACTGCTTTAATCTTTTCTACCATTTTTACATTTAACATTCCATTCTGATATTAAAAGGTTGGTAAAAATGTAAAAAAATAAACACTAAAATGCAAATAATTCATCCATCTGCTCTATGTATTTTCTGCACCTACTGCTGTTATTTGAGGGATATATAGAGCTGCAGCCCATGAAAAGAGCTATCAACAAGTGGGAAGCCAGTCCATCAGAGGGCACACGAGTGACACAACCACCCATGTCTAGCTCCAGGTGGTCCACCACTTACCTATCAGCAAGTCTTTCACATGTGGGTATAAACTCATGCAGACAAAAGGAAAATGCGGAAACTCAGTGAGATTGGAACCCATGTTTCTCAACAGTTTAAGGTAGCAGGGCCTAAACAGTTTGCCAAGCAAACAGTGAGGTTTATAACATGTCACACTTACAGCATGTCCCCGGTTGTTGGACACCGTAGCATTCCATCGAGGGGCAGTTCCTACCTTTTGATCGATGCTGCTGTCAGAATAGCCATTAGCTGTCCTTAATCCTGAAACTAGATTAAGTGGGTTCAATTAATAAATGGATGGTTATCCAATTTGAATGCTATTAAAATGTAAAAGTCAGATTAATTATAGCAATAAGAGTACAGATTATTTGTTGGATGATGAATTGTAAACACTGTCAATATTTTCAGTTTTTCAGACACAGTGCCATAAATATTAATTTTTATTTCCTTCCAAATTGTTCTTACAACATTGCATGAAGAAGGAGCAGGACCTTTTTTGAAACATTTAAAATTGTGATTTACCTTTGAACAGGGAAAATTACAAGGACATGTTATTCCTTTTCTGTGCTAAAACAACTTGGTATGTCATAAGCAAAATGTACCTCGTCAGTTAATGCTTTTGTATTTAGATAAGAACTTCCTGAACATTTTAGTAATTAGTTTAAGTAAGTTGAAAAGGTCAAAGACTCTGTGGTACTATAAATTCAGAGTTTTGTTGTTTAAGGGAATGCTGTGAAGAGTGTTACTTGATTACTGACAAGAGATAAGAAAAGTTAGTGGTTTCTGCACAAAGTTATACAAGCACAGTTTGGTATAACTCACCATTTCTGGTGTGGGAAGCGTAAGTTAAATTTATGAGCTCTGAAAGGCAAAGCCAGCTGTGGAGACAGAGAACATAATTTAATGAGCCACTGAATAAAAAGCAAAAAGTCCATTTTTGGGGACAGGCAAGATTTATGAGCCCCATGAATGACAGGCAATTGGCTCAGAGACAGGATCACACCACGCTTTAGATTCGCTAGACGGGATCAAACAATTGACCCATTAGAGGAAGGAAGTCAAACTGAAAATGCTGTGAGGCACTACCGAAGTTTCAGGAAACGCAAGACAACACTCACCTGGATGCCAACACACATCTTGGATGTGTCGCTGGTCTTTGTCTGCTTCACAGAACTACAACATGATCCCAGTTGTATGGTGTGAATTGCCACACTCAGCAAGACCTATTTGGATAATGCTTAAAGATTAAAACTTCTTGAATCTGCTTCCTTGCCTGTATGTTTGCTCTATTGTACCGACAGGGTCTGAGAAGCAAATTTCTTTCTAAGCTGGGTCAACCAGGAATGAGGGGGGTGCATCCAACAGTAAGTGATGGTCACACCTGGATGAACTCTGAAGGAAATACTGACAGAGGGTACTGGACTGTAGTCCTGGGTGAAAGTGCATTGCAACTATGAACTGTATAACCCCAAAGGTTGGTAAGTGTTAGGAAGAGGCAAACATAGTGACACGGCTGTGACACATAACTGTGGGTCTATGGGAAAAGAATCTGTATTTGAGAAAGGATTTTATTATTTGAAGGAGAGGTAGCCCCAAAGCCTTTCCACAACAAAACAAACACATTTTGTACTTGTCATGAGGATGGTGTAACACTGGACAACAAAGAGGTTGATTCTGGAACACATTTGGGCTATGATTTTTGGCCCACTGATCACAAAAAACAACTTTACTTTTTCCTATCACATACTGTATAGTTTGATTGAACTCATCCATTTTTGTGATTCTCTTTCATATTATAAGCTTTCATAAACAGTACAACACTTACAGCTAGAACATCTGTGGTGATCTAAGAGTAGCAGCATTGTTACTAGGAATGTAGCTCATTTTTTAATTTGATATACTTTGTCAATCCCAGAGGGGAAATTGTCTTTTCACATGACCTCTAAAGGTCAGAACGCAGGGTCAGCCATTGTACAGCATCCCTGGAGCGATTTTCAGGTTAAGGACCCAACAGATCCCTTCTGGCAGTAATGGGATTTGAACTGGCATCCTTCCTGATACCAGCGCAGATCCTTAGCAACAGTTTCATTTGAGAGTGGGGCAGACATGTTAAAGAGTCTCAACACATTAACAGAAACTAAAAACTTGGACTGTTGAAAAATGTAATGAAAGTGATGAACAAGGAAGGATTTCGATATTTGAGACAGACGTTTCCATGAATAACTGATACCAAGATTAATGAAAGCGTTTTTGCTGGTCCACACATCAGACACATCATCAATGACTACTGATTTAAAGATCTGCTAGTGGGGCCGTAGGGAATCGTATGGAAGGCATTCGAGGATGATGTTGAGAATTTTCTTGTCAGTTAGAGGGTGCCAGACTATGTTTCCAATCTTGTGTTCTGTCTGGCTTGGTCTTTGCTACCGCTAGGTCATTGAATGGAGAACTGAAACAGGCTGTATATCTGATTGAATATGGCTGCTGATATATAGTTGTCTTCATCATGAAGAAATTGAAAACAGAGAGAGGTGATCTTCACTTCAAGGCAAGAAGAAGAGGGAAAGGCAACTAATACGACTCCTATCACAAATCATGAATCAATGGGGCGTCGTGGTAGAGAATGGCTTTGAATGTAAGACTAATCATAAAGGGCCATACTTCAAACCAATGGGTGCACAAACTGCCTTTTCACACTTGCTCTCATGTCTAGGCTTTCTTCCTTGAGGATGGGCTCATCGGTTCATGTAATGTCTGAACAGGTCTCCCTTGCCAAACCGGTTGGCTGCATGCTCCCAGTCCCTCTGCCATAAACTACACTCCCTCCTAAAGCTGTTTTCCTAAACGGGGAAGCTACGTCAAGTCATTATTCCAAACTCATCCTGTCCCCCTTCCAGGCACCCCCTCAGCCCCACCACTAATTTCACATCGTGAGTCTGTATCTAACAGAATCCTATAAAGATGCCGGGGGCAGGTTGGGTAAACATCACAGCACAGTTGTTTTAATCAATGAAGTAAAAGATATAGGAAGTGTACAGTTGAAATAACATTCTAGACAGCATCATATGCCCTCTAGAAAAGAAGAGTAGGGTCCCTGAGCTACAGCCATGGAATGAAGAGTATCACTCTGTACATTTTTATAAAAAACAATAACCAGTACAACACTGAAATGATACACTTAAACACAACATATTAAAGTGGAAATTGTACAATAAAGCAGTAAAATAATGAAGGCCAATAACTTTCTACTACAATCTACAATTGGTATGCCTCTCAGCTGTACTTCTGTCTAGAGCTTTAGGTTATTTACTACATCTGCTTAATATTTGGCATTTTAAAATTATTTTCAATTTGTTCTGCCAAAAGACTGTAAAATGACTTCTATTATAGGCAGTGAACCTAAACAGCTCAGTAACTTATTCTCAGAATTTATTAAGGTAAGATGTGTTTCACATTGTGCTGGTACCAAGATGATAATTAAAAAGTAATTAATTAAATAATATGGACTCTGTTATCATTTTGTATTTTTTTCCACCCGATATCACTATGACCTCTCTATCTAGGCCGGCCCTTTGTTATTATTGTAACGCTGTGTCTTGACCCTTTGTGGTGTAACACTCCATCAGGGTCCTGCCCATGTCTTTGCAGTTTGCTGTTCTAACGTAGTCCCTGTGGTTCAGTATGATGCGGCCCACACCAGGCTTCTCCAGTGGGATGGTAGTGTACAAGTAACAAGCGGTTCTTGGTTTCCTGCAGACATGACACTAATCTTGGTTTCATCAGATCAGAGAATCTTGTTTCTCAGTCACAGAACCCTTAGGTGCCTTTTTGCAAACTCCTCAAGCAGACCTCCATCTGTCTTTTACTGAAGAGAGGCTTCATAAAGCCCTGATTGGTGGCGTTGCAGTAATGGTTGTTCTTCTGGAATTTTTCTCCCTTCACCACACAGGTTCTTTGGGTCTTGGTCACCTTTCATTTCATTGCTTTTCTCCCATAATTACTCAATTTGGCTGGGTGGTCAGCCCTAGAAATAGTTTTGGTTGTTCCAAACTTCTTCCACTTAAGAATTGTGGAGGCCAATGTGCTCTTGGGAACCTTCAAGAAGTTTTTTTGAGGCCTTCCTCAGATCTGTGCCTGGACACAAACCTGGCTCTAAGCTCAGCAGACAATTCCACTGACCTCAAGGCTTGAGCTTTGGTCTGTTGCACATTGTTGGCTGTGGGACAACAACAAGAACAACAACATTTATTTATATAGCACATTTTCATACAAATAATGTAGCTCAAAGTGCTTTACATGATAGATAGATAGATAGATAGATAGATAGATAGATAGATAGATAGATAGATAGATAGATAGATAGATAGATAGATAGATAGATAGATAGATAGATAGATAGATAGATACTTTATTAATCCCAATGGGAAATTCACATTCTTCAGCAGCAGCATACTGATACAATAAATAATATTATATTAAAGAATGATAATAATGCAGGTGAAAAACAGAAGATGAAGAAAGAGAAAAAAAGACAAAAGAAATAATTAAAATAAAGGAACACTAATTAACAGAATAAAAGTAAGGTCCGATGGCCAGGGAGGACGGAAAAAACAACAAAAACTCCACAGATGGCTGGAGATAAAAATAAAATCTGCAGGGGTTCTGAGGCCACAAGACCACCCAGCCCCCTCTAGGCATTCTACCTAACATAAATGACCTCAATCAGTCCTCATTGTATTCAGGGTTCTCTCTTCTGGCCTTTAATCCATCAATGTAGGGACATCATGGTGCTTTGATCAGGTGGTGGTGGTGCAGATCGCCACCACAGAAAACCAGGAAAAGAACAGAAGAGAGAGTAGGAGTTAGTACGGATTTTGGAGCCACCAGGAATGATAATGATAATTAATTGAATATACAGAGCATCAGGATTAAACTAAAATGAAGTTATGAGAAAGCCATATTAAAGTAATGTGTTTTTAGCAGTTTTTCAAAGTGCTCCACTGTATTAGCCTGGTGAATTCCTATTGGCAGGCTATTCCAGATTTCAGGTGCCTAACAGCAGAAGGCCAACTCACCACTTCTTTTAAGTTTAACTCTTGGAATTCTAAGCAGACACTCATTTGAGGATCTAAGGTTATGATTTGGAGTGTAAGGTGTCAGACATTCCGAAATATAAGATGGGGCAAGATTACTTAAGGCTTTATAAACCATAAGCAGTATTTTAAAGTCAATTCTGAATGGCACAGGTAACCAGTGTAGTGACATGAGAACTAGAGAGATGTGCTTGGATTTTCTTTTCCTAGTTAAGATTCTGGCAGCTGCATTCTGCACTCGTGCAATCAATTGATGTCTTCTATAGACGGGTGTGTGCCTTTCCCATTCAGTTCAATCAAATGAACTGACCACAGGTGGACTCCAAACAAGGTGTAGAAACATCTCAACGATGATCAATAAAATGGGATGTATCTGAGTCAAATTAGCTTAGTTATTCTGGGGAATTGAGTGTTGTTTGAAAAAATGGATTTAAATTATTTTAGTACAAGGTTGCAACATAACAAAATATGAAAAACTGAAGCATCAGAACACTTTAAATTCATTTCCAATATACACAGAAGTGTTGTGTGCACGGTCGGGTACACAAAGGCTCTTCTGAAAGCAACCAACAGATGAACAAACAATCCTGGCAGCGAAATTAGACAGGCAAACTTTAAAATGGGGAAGGCAACAAAAATTGAGACAGAAGTTAAAGGGAAGAACCAAAAAGAAGTACGAACCTCTCTGCTTGTTATTAAGTTAAAGCACAATGAGACCCACAAAGACATGCGGAGTTAATCCACCAAGGGATGACTAATGGTGCGGAGTCGATATGCCAAGATCAGTGCACCCCTGGCAAAAGGAAAAAAAAATATGACATTACAAAATATTAACATTGCAAAAATACTAAGAAATTGGAAATAAAGCATGTATATAACTGCAAACAAATAATAAAAAATAAAACAGAAAATAAATCATAATCATAACAAGGCCTGTGTCTTGTATTTCATCTGGTTATTTTTGGAACTTCACACTTAACTGCAACTATGAAATATAACAATTCTTTTAATAATTTTAAGACATTAAAATAATTTGTAAGGTCAATTTGGTTCTTAATCTTTCTTTTCTCTTCTGTGCAATATTTTTGAAAATTATACTAACCATTTTTAAAAGTAAATCAAAATTTATTTTTCAGAATTTTTTGGACAAAATACAACATTCCATTGTGTTTCCATAACATCCTCTAAATCTGCACCTTGGACTGTTATTCAGTTCTTCGCCCACCTGCTGCCACCAGTGTATCAACCCGGGGGGGGGGGGGGGGGGGGGGGGGGTGTCTGCAGGAGACAGAGGACTGGCACTGGGGTGTCAATGCCCGCCTACTGAGGCAGGTGGCTCACCCACAAGTCCGTCTCCTGTAGGAAATGTACGTGCTGTGCATTCATTTTAGTTATTTTTGATTCATTGTCACGAGGTTAGGTGGGTTTGCCACAAACACTTTGAAATCTTTTATGTTAAATTATTATTTTGTACGTTAAGAGTCACTTTTGTGGTTATAATTAAGATTATTTTTTTCCTTGCCCCCACAGCACCATTTGGTTTTCTGTACAAGACACTTTGTTTGATGGTTGCAATGCTGTTACTGACAGCAATGTCAGAAGTCACAAGTCAAGTGATTTTTAGGGTCATAAAGGTCACCTTTTCGGTTCACTTCTTCGTCTGATTTTGTGGATTTTTCAAAGAAATGTTTGTGATTTTTGTTTGTTTAAGATTAAAAATATTCTGAGCCAGTTCTGATTTTTTTTGATGACGAGTTTTACTTCACACTTTCACTAGGTTTCCTTTTTGATCTCCTGGTTTTCGGACTTAGGCTTTGGTATTTACCTCCCATTTATCTCCTGAGGCCTCATGTATAAACGGTGCGTACGCACAGAAATGTTGCGTACGAACCTTTCCACGCTCAAATCGCGATGTATAAAACCTAAACTTGGCGTAAAGCCACGCACATTTCCACGGTAACTCATTCCTTGGCGTACGCAATTTATCCGCCCGGTTTTGCAGACTGGCGGCACCCAGCGTCAAAGCAGTGCTACTGTTCCTATGTGGTTACTCTTTCTTAGATCCACATCCACGGCGGCGGCTTTATCAAATACACTGAAATTAACCGCATATCGTTCATAAATTTAATGCATCTGATTGTAATTAACCTGTAACAATATAATGGTCCACAGAATGGTCAAACTACTGTTCCTGTGTGCTCATCCTTTCTTTCTTAGCTCCACATTCCTGACGCGACTTTATAAATACACTGAAATTAACTGCATATTGTTTATTAGTGTAATGCATCTGATTGTAATTAACCTGCTGCAATATAATGGGCCAGGGAATAGCCATAGTATTCCAAATACCAGAACTGCTTTAGCGTTGTTACGCTCACTGCATCTTCTTCTTCTTTTTGCTGTTCCCGTTAAGGGTTGCCACTGCGGATCATCTTTTGCCATATTACTCTCACTGCACCACTCGGAGTATTTATATCACTGTATCTGAGTGTGAATCACAGCAGCAGATGATCGGAAAGAGAATTATCGGTATACAGTTTCAAGTACACACTACCTAAACCACGGCAAAAAGCGTCAAAGCCTTTCCTGTACGGACCTCGCGTTTCAGAAACAGTTTCATCCCAAGAACTCTAAACGCACTCAATCACCTCACTGTAAACTTGCACTACAGTTATAATATTGCACAACCTGCGCTACTTTATAAAGCGCGCATGATGACAATATCATTTTTAAGATGAAATGCAGCAAAATATGTTACTTATAGTATACAGATAAAACTTTAACTTCATTTAAATAATCTGTATTGCTAATAATTAAACATGTGAGGACACGGTGCCGCAGCGTATAGCTAGTTCACTGATAGCTCCTGCCTTGCGCTGTATTCTTGCTGGTGCTGACGCGACACTGGAAGGATAGACGAATAGAATAATGAAACATGTACTACGAAGATATTTCAATGTTCCTTAAAAGTTTTGAAGAATCGGCGTTCTAAGCTTACAAATGGCTTAACGTCTATTACACAGCTGATTGTGTGGCGATTGGAGAAAGAAAAGTATGGACAGGAATTGGAGGTTAGTACGTTTGAAAGAGACAGTACTTCTATAATAAATTATTTAATCGAAGGTCACACATGGTGCAGCAAGCCTCTTGCGTGAGATATGAACAATCACTGCGCCACCGTGTTCCCATGTTTAATAACATGCTTTCATTCCTATCATCATGAAAATGATATCACGTATACATCTCAGTATTTTAATTATTCAGAGAGCTGTAATATCTCGAATGTAATGCATTCTGTGTCCTGTCGGAGAAAGAGAGAGAACGGAAGCACGTAGTGATTCACACACACAGAGCACATAGAAGATCAAACACAGAAAAAAGCATTTAACGTGCTACTTGAGAAACTAGTAAAATAAACGATTTTAAGATGAAGTTTATGATGTTCTACTTTAATGGCAAAATAAACTACGTGATTAAAGTGGAAATTTCGAGATTAAAGTTGACATTTTGTGCTTTTTTCCCACTGTGTGCCTATGTTTTTTGTTTGTACCCTAATACGCTTTCATATGACACTCAGACGGTGGGCTACGACTCGCCTTTTCACAGCGACTTTGATATGTGATTTCTTTTTTATTTCGGGCACTGTGCGACTTCGTGAATTTGATCTTTCGAGTTTTTCCGACACTCTGTCACTCGATCAACTTTCTTTTGTTGATTATACCACTGTTTAAACCAACAAATAGTACGTTTTTCCTTTGCCTCCACTTGGTATTCGCTGAAATTCTTATATTTTTCCCCTGTGCTTTTCCCATTGTCTTTTCACAAAAGGCTATTTATATTGATTTGCATATTCAAAGAGGCGTAATTCTGGGAGGAGTTGGGGCGGGACAGAAGGCGCGTGCACGTGCGTTACTTTTCACGCAAATCAGGATTTATGTAGTGGAAGAACGTGAAAGTATGCGTGCGCACAGATTCCTGCATCTGGATTTTTCTGTGCGTACGCACAATCCCGCTTTTGTGCTTACGCCATGTTGTAGTGTGAGTTCTACGCACGGCGTTATACATGAGGCCCCTGGTCCTTTCATTCTTTCTGGCATGACATTCATTATGTTAAGTATTCACATGGTGCCATTTTGAGACCCTCCTCACGATTGAAGCCATGTTGTCTATGTCATGATTTGGAGTTTACTCTGAGACAAAATAGGTGTGAGAGGCTTCCACAAGCTGCTACTCAAGCAGGCCAGGATCTTTACTGTCTGTGGAGCACAGCCTCACCCTAACCCAGATGGCCCCACACACTACCTGCTGACTTCAACTAGAGCAGGCACAAAACAGCTATAAATATCACCAAAATGTACCAAAAGCCCTGAAAGGGAAGGGATGACCGTAAACCCTCAGCTTGTAGTAAAAGGGCAAACAAAGAATTGTTATAAATGAAAGATTCATTAACCAAAATGGCAAAATTCAAAGAAATGAACAAAGGAGCAAAAGGGAACACAAAGGAGTTGCCTAAAATAAACAGGGGTTGCCTAGCCATGTTAGACCTAGTGACTTTTTCTTGTTGTTGATAGGGGGGCTTTGACATTTCTAGGAGTGTATTAAGCCCACACAAGCCCACCTGGGGCACTGCCGTGACCCCTCGGGGCTGCTCAATAGCCAATGCCAAAGCCTCAAAAGTTCAGCGCCTGGTCTGGTCACTGCATTAGAGAATTGCACTTTCTACATCTCTGCCAGGGCTTTGTCTGCACGCTGTGATTTCCTCTTACATTAATAATTCATAAAATACACAGTATATTATTTTTATTATTATTAAATTTGACTGGCATGAGTGTGTGTTGGTGTGCTGTGGAGTGGGCTACAGTCCTATCTGCAGTTTCTTCCTCTTGCCTATTACTTCGGGTAGGACTCCACCTTCATGATGTTAATGTTCATTGGAAAACTGCATCCAGAAAGTGAATGAATGGAGAGGTAGGAGCCCTTGACATGCAGCTAAGTGTCATCACTCAAATAAGCAGACCCACAACTCATACTAACAGGTCGTCTTTTACAAATCTGTCTTCGATCGTACAGTATAGTGTTTGCCATTTTCTCCACACTTGAATAATACAGCATGCCCTACACAGAACTTAACATTGCTTCTTGTATTACAGTAAACAGTGGGGTTTTGAAGATTACTCCACTTCTTGTTGATTTTTTTTATCAGGTTCATCTAAGTTAACAGCCAGAAAAGTAATAAATTGCTTCTTGTTATACTTTTAATATTTGTCTTCTGAAAGTACGGCTCAGTAAAAACGACCCCATTTTATTCACATCAAAAATACTGTGTGGTTCATATTAGGAAGCAATGCCTTCTTGTGTCTGTCATGACCTGCCAGATGTGCTTCACTGTTACTAAAATATGAACTGACTTTTTTTTAAAACTGCTGTGCTATTCAAATTCTTTCACTTCAGTCATAAAAGATTAAAATCAATTAGAGGATAGATAATTCACTCAATGGAATGAATTAAAGGAATGAGCAGGAGCAGAGGAAATGAGTTCATCTGAATTATAAAACACAGTAACCAAAGACTTTCTTAAGAAACTAACCTGGAGCGGTTTTATGCAATAAAAGCGATATGTGAAAAAAACAATTATATACAGATACAGTGCCCCCCCCCCCCCCATAATGGTTGGGACAAAGTTTTCCTTGATTTCCCCCCTCTGCTCCTCATTTTAAAATTACAAATCAGATGTGATTAAAGTGCACATTGTAAACTTTCATTTAAGGGTATCTGCATACTTTTCATTCACACATGCAGAAATGACAACAGTTTTCCTACAGTGTCCCCCCATTTAAGGGCACCATAACGTTTGAGACAAGTGCCTTCACAGGTGTTTGTGATTCCTCGGGTGTGTTTCTTGGCTTCATAAGATACCTCAGCTTGCTTTCACCCTTTGGAGTCTGTAGTTGCCATTGTTCAACAGGAGGGCAAGAGCTGTGCCAATGAAAGTCAAAGAAGCCATTATGAGACTGAAAAACAAGAATAAAACCATTAGAGACATCTGCGAAACCTTAGGATTACCTACCCAAACTGTGTAGAATATCATGAAGAAGAAAGAACACACTAGTGAGCGCAGTAATTGCACTGGCAGGCCAAGGAAGACCTCAATTACTGATGACAGAAGAATCCTCACTCTGGTAAAGAAAAAGAAAGAAACGCCTGTCTGATAGATCAGAAACAGTCATCAGGGGGTAGATGTGGATGTGCCAGAGACGACTATCAACAGAAGACTGCATGAACAGAAATACAGAGGCCACATTGCAAGATGCAAACCACTAGTTAACCACAACAACAGGACGGTCAGATTACTGTTTGAGAAAAAGGACTAAAAAAAGCCTGCAGAATTGTGGGGAAAAAAGGTCTTGTGGACAGATGAACCTGTATCAGAGAGATGACATGAGCAAAGTGTGGAGATGAAGAGGAACTGCTCAAGATCCAAAGCAGGCCACCTCATCTATTAAACATTGTGGTGGGGGTGTTATGGCTTGGGCATGTATGTCTGCCACAGGTACTGGCACACTTATCTTCATTGATGATGGCTCAATTAATTTTTGAGGTGTATGGAAACATCTTATCTGCTCAAGTTCTAGTAAATGCCTCCAAACACATTGAACGGCGCTTCATCCTCCAGCAAGAGATCCCAGGCATACTGCTGAGAAAACACTGGAGGTTTTCAAAGCTAAAAAATGGAAAATTCTTGAATGGCCAAGTCAGTCACCTGATTTAAATCCAGGTGAGCAGGCCTTTATGTCCTGTAGAGAAAACTTTAGTGGACAAGCTCCCGAAACAAACAGGAGCTGAAAATGGCTACATTAGAGGCTTGGAAGGGCATCACCAGAGAAGATTCTTAGCCCATGGTGACATCTGTGAATCCCAGACTTCAAGTAGTCATTACATGCAAGGGATATGTGACAAAATACTAAATACGACTGCTTTAGCAGAAATGCCACTGCTGTGTCCCAAACATTATGGTACCCTGTATATAAAAAATGTCACTTCTACATTTCTACATAGTGTGATCAAAATGTTAAAAGAAAGTCTGCAATGCATAAATGTTTCATTTGTAATTTGGAGCAGTGGAACAGAGGAGGACATCAAGAAAAAATATGTCTTTGTAACAAACATTACGTATATAATGTAAAGGACGGCACACATGGGCGGGCGACCCAGCTGGGATGGAGTAAGGTTCTTTACCTTGACGGGAAGCCAGTCCGTCAGAAGAACAAGAATAAAAGCAGGGTGTTCTCTGCCTTAGCCAGGCAGTTGGCAGAAGATGACAGTTGGATCAAAGAATAATACCCATCTGGGAGGCCAGTGTGATAGAAGAACTGGGGGAGACAACCAGTCAGGGTTACATTCTCCCGACATGTTAGGTGGCAGCATCCCTGGGCAGTGCTACCAATATGGACACCCACAAGGCGTGTCGAGCACTGTAGTCCCATGGGGCAGACTTGTTGGGTTCCAGGGATGCCACCAGAGGGTGCTGTGGGGATTTGAGATCTCTACTCTCAGGGACTTCCACGCAACCTGGAAGTGCTTCCATCAGGCTATCCCTCTAGCAGTGGAAGTACTCCCAGGTGTAAGACAAAGGAAGCCACTTGACCTCATCCAGGTGAGTTGTAATTGGGAGAGAAGCTAGACATCACTTGTCTGGGAAGAGTGGAGGAATAAAGCGAGAGAGAGAGAGAGAGGAGAAGAGAGCATTTGTGTTGACAACGTATAAGAAACTTTAAGGTATTTTGGTTAATAAATCTTTTTATCGTACCAGGATTTTTGTCGTTGTGGTTGTGTTTGGCGTCCTGCAATGCCTCCATCTGGTCACATTCCATATATATATATATATATATATATATATATATATATATATATATATATATATATATAAACAGACACAGTACTGTGCAAAAGTCCTAGGCATTTTAGCTACCTCACAAAAACATTTGTCTTACACAGTTGTTTTGTCTTCTGAATTAGTGTGTCAATTGAAAAGATTTGTTTTTCATTTTTCAAAAAATGAAGCAATACAATTAGATTTGAATGTCCATAAAGAAAGAAACCAAACTAGTAGCATTTTCCGGTTCAAAAAACATGAGATCTTTGCAGGCATACAGCAACATGGTGACCCCCCCAATTCAAAAGCCAGGCCTCCAAAATGCTTCTAATTAGTTGCTGCAAGTTCAAGGGGAAATGCCAAGCCCAGACCTTTGATCACTCATCAATCAATTGAGCCACTCTCTTCCAAGGGAAGGTTTGAAAAAAGTTTCTAATTTTAAAAAAGGCTTATGGCTTGCCTTGTTTGCAAACCTAACCACCCATCTTTTGCAATCTCTGGCTTTGGTGCTAGCCTACAGCCCAGTCCTTGATTAACAAAGAGGTGCTACTCATTGATGACATTATGTAGAAGTTGAGCCAAAGTGATAAACTGGAACAGAGCCACCAGTGTGGAAGAAATTAAACTGGTGGGCAAGGGACCACCAGCCTAAAAAAGTGAAGCTGGGTAGATGGGTGGTTTAAGCAAGAAATCTTACACCATGGCAAGTGAGCACAGCGACAAAACAAAAGGTGCTTGTTCTGCAACATCAGGGTCTCTTCGAAGGAGATATTTCGCAGAAGACAAGTGTTTCCAGATGTGCTGCCCAAGTTCTTCTGCAAAAACACAAATTAATGGGGAGGGTTGAGGGCTGGAAATATAGATAGATAGATAGATAGATAGATAGATAGATAGATAGATAGATAGATAGATAGATAGATAGATAGATAGATAGATAGATAGATAGATACTTTATATAGATGTCAGTCATAGAAAATTAAGTGGAGTGGATGACAGATACACAAAGTATACTTCAAAACTAGAAGATGTTCAGCACCACTACCAGCTCAGATATGGCAGAACCCACAGGGACCCTGGTATACCCACCTACAGTCTGAAGACATCTTACCAAAAGTGGTGCTCATGGAAGAGATGTGACCAAAAAGCCATTCCTTCAAGGTGGAAATAAAGTCAAATGACTTACCAACACATCAAAAGAACTGGGGTGTAGAATATTGGCAGCAGGTGCTCTGAGCTCATTTCACATTTTTGGCACTAACAGAAGAGAGTTGGTGTGCGAAAGGGCTGGAGAACAGTAATAGATGTGAAGCATGATGAATATTCCTATCAGGTTTGAAGCTGCATTTCTATAAACAACAATTCGACAATTTATTCTTGTAAAGCTCAAAATCACACAAAGAAGGTCTCAATGGGATTTAACAGACCCTGTTTTTGAAGGCCCCCCTACCCTTGAGTCCATAAGAATACAAGAAAAAAAACTTGCAAAAACACCCTTGCTGGAGAAAAAGAATGAAAGAAATCTTGGGAAAGGCAATTCTGAGAAAGACCCTTTTCCAGGTAGGTTGGGCGTGCAGATGGTGTTCAAAAAATGAGGTAAATACACAAAACAGAGCACAAGAAATCCTCTTCACAGAGCTAGACGACCGATCTATCATCGCCACCTCAGAAATCCAATACAACAATACAAGCTACAAAGCAAAATGCAAGAATAGATGACACCACTCATTAAATACAGAACATATAGGGATACAGATTTGTTCACATAACTGATTAACATAAATAAAAACTGCAATATCTGTCCATCAGCTAATTATAGAACCACTGCAAAATTGTAGAAAAGGAGTCAGACAAACCAGACATACTCAGAGTCCTGGAGACCTCGGCCAAGAAGCATCTTCCTCCTACTGGACATTCCAAAGCTGAGTTGGTGCCATTCTTGGCCAGCCTGATGAAAAGACCCTTCTACCTGATGATTCCAATGCTACTTTATCTGAAATGACTTCTCCATAGGCAGGCAAACAACTTGGCCACATATCATATCAGAAGAGAAACAGAATACAGGATAAAGTTGAAGATTTAATCTAAACTGATGCTCTACAGGTAGATTCTTACACATCATGCAGTTTCATCAGTGAAGCACTGACAATGACCCCAAACAAATGGCCAAAATTCTAAAAAAATATCTGCAGTGAAAAGAGGAACAGGAAATCCTGCATCAGGTGATATGGCCTACAGAGCCTCGATATCAGCATCATCAAGCCAGTCTGGGATTACAAGTAAGAAGCCAAAGTCTGCAATTGGACTGGGGCAAGTTCTCCAAGACGCTTGGAATAACCAGCCATGCGAGGACCTTCACACACTACAAGCAAGTGATTTTACATTAAGAGAAGGTAAAGGGTGGTCACACCAAATATGAATTCATAAATGGTTTTTTTTCTGTATACTGCACCTTCCAGGAAGTTCATTGAGTAATAAAAACTATGCACGACATTAGCTTTGAACACATTCCTGCTTTCCCAGAGTCATTCTTCTTGGCGATTTCTACTTCCTACTCTGGTGGTCATATATTAGACCTGATCTTCACATCTAGCTTATCTAGCGGCAACACTTATAGCAGTAACTGTGGACTACATCAGTGACCTTCTCCATCATTGTGCTCCTGTTCACCCACTAAGCGACTTGAGCTTGGGAAAGAAGCTATATAAATAAAAAGCATTCTTATTATTAATTATTTACAGCATTTTTTCATAAGAACAGCACTGTATATGACTTATTATCCATCCTCCCATCCATCCATCCATCTTCAAGCCCTTATCCTGATTATTCCATCAATCAATTTCCTGTGTAGACTGTTACAATATGATCTACAAGCATCATGATGCACAGATTTGTGTTTATCTACTGATAGGAGAAAAAGCCACATCAGTGTTTATGTGAAATTAGTGTGCTGTTGTTCAATGGCTAAACTGCTGATATTGTAGAAGGATGAGTCGGTCCATTAGCTGCATGAGATCAGAACTCAACTGGGTGGACAGACTCCGACTTAAGCGGAGGGACTTGTATTGGACGATCAGCAAGAATTTCTAAACAAAACAAAGAATTATGGGATGGAGAGCCGAGAAGCAGTGGTGGTAAGTATTTTCATGGTCTGTAAAAACTAAAACAGAACTTTCAAAAGTATGCTGGGATAAAGGTCCACATGAACAGTGATATTAAGAACACTGGTCAGATTAACAAAATATGAAAAAAGGCAAAACAATTTTCTGGAAAAAATATAACTTTTGTTTTTATTTTTTCAAAATAATCATAAAAAGTTATTAATGAAATAGTGTGAAAAGAAAGGCCATTAAATTATGCAACAGTAAAAATAAGCAAAATCAGTGGAATAATGCAACCCTAGAAATGAGGAACTGCAGAGATGTCCATTGCAGCAACCTACCCTAAAACTGATAGGACTACGCCAGGAACAAACTTTCATCTTGTGTGATATGCACGGTGATTACCATTTGACCACCAAGGTGGACAAGCTGAGGTGCAACACCAAGTGCCTAAAATATTTAGAATTTCCAGAAAATATCAGGCTATAGTAAAGATTACTCATGCATATCTATGTGCTTCAGTGTCTTGTTGTCTTACTCTTCTTCATTTTTCTTAATTTAATCGTTTTCTGCGATTTGCTTGATGCTGCTGCTTTCACTTGGTTTTTCAGTTACTTTGTTGTAAACACATGACCTCAGGTCACTTTGCCATCTTTTATGGCAACAGGTTGCCCCTAGCCAATTTTCTTTGAATTTTCAAAACATATCAGGTCATAAGTTGTTGATTATGACTAAGATCAAAGTTCTAGCTCCAGTAGTTCTCCAGTAATGACAAAGAGACAAACCTTAGCATTTTATATACTGAGATTAATGTGTTTGAGTATGTGGCCTGCCCTCTTAATATAATGTTTCAGGAGAAAAGGCCACCATGATGTTCAGCTGGAGGGAGAACATTAGAACAATCTAGTCGAGAACAGGCCATTGTGCCCAACAAAGCTCGCCAGTCCTATCCACCGAATTCTTCAAAATTAACATCAAGTCGAGTTTTGAAGGTCCCTAAAGTTCTACTGTCTACTGCACTACTTGGTCACTTATTTCATGTATCTATCGTTCTCTGTGTAAAGAAAACCTTCCTAACGTTTGTGCGAAATATACCCTTAACAAGTTTCCAACTGTGCCCCCATGTTCTTGATGAACTCATTTTAAAATAACAGTCTTGATCCACTGGACTAATTCACTTCATAATTTTAAACAATTCAACAATGTCTCCTCCTAAACTCCTTTTGCTTAAACTGAACTTAAACTTTTAATCCTTCTTCATACTGCATCTCCTGTAGCCCTGGAATCAGCCTAGTTGCTGTTCTTTGGTCCTTTACTAACACTGTGTGGCCTACTAGGGGGGCACTCCTGCCGCCCAAACCCAACACAGACAGACACAGAACACAAGTGCAACACACACGCTTTTTTTTTTTTCTTTTTCCACGTTGGAAACGCCTTCCCCCGTTCCTCACCGGTACAGCTCAGTTCAGCATTACACAAAAGCATAAAACACTCTTCTTTCTCTCTTTGTCTTCTCGCTCTTCACCATCACTCTTCCTGGCAAGCTTCATCCTCTTTCGCCCCATTCTGGCTCCCAAAATAGAGGATGCTGGTTCCTCTAATAAGGCACCCAGAATTGCTCCAGGTGCTCGTCGACCTGCTTCTGGCAGCACTTCCGGGTTCAACCCATAGAACCCAACAGGGTTGCACCAAACTCCAGCTCCCATGGAGCAATGCATGAGCCATATGCCACAAACTGCTATGTCCCTTTTGTAGCCTGGAGACCAAAACTGCACACAGTACACCAGATGAGACCTCACCAGTGAATTTTAAAGCCTAACGCCAGGTAGTTTTAAACCTATTATTGCAATATAAGGCACATGTAAAGGAGGAAAAGTAGATTTATACAATCAGCTGAAGAATTCATTAAAAGTATATTGTCAAGAATCCCAAGTGTGAGGCCGCCATCACATCTTTACAAAAATCAGGCATTGCTAAACACCATTATAATGTGCAACCATTAATACCATCAGGCACTTTACAAGTGGCTTTATTTACTATTAATGCAAAAATACACCAACAAAAACATAAGATTATGGGTTGTTGGATCATCTGTTTAAAAAAAAGATGAATATTCAGGCCAAATCAACAGTATTTAGTGGATTGCATGTCCATTGACCTGCTGCAAAGTCACAGGGAGATGGGAGACTGCCAGCATGCCAGTCTCCTGCCTGGCACATTCACACAATCACTTTGGGCCAGCGACACTAACTTGTACATCTCATGAATGTGGATGGAAACCCAAGTAGCTGAAGAAAAAGCAATACACACACTGTGAGAAACGTAAGGTGACTGGGCTCTAACTGAGGTCCATGATGCAAAGAGCTGGTTGTGTTGTGACCAGTTTGAAACACTGCTTTGGAGTCAGTATATAAAAACATTTTAATTGCAGCTGCTATCTAATTCTTTTCCTCTAAGAGACTTGTAGGATTTCTACGTATGCACCGTGTGATTCAGGTTAAGAATGCAGGGGCAGCTCCTAAATCCCTAAAGAATACGTTAAGACATCCAATATTCTTGTTCTCCACCTCCTTCCCCAGGGCCAGACATCCTCTGTGACTAAAGACGCCATCACAAAGGAAGCAGCTGCGACTTGGACGCAGGTGTACTCCAGTGGGATCCTTCCTGAATATGTGAGGGGCTAATTAGCCCCTGCAGGGCACAGAAGGTGACAATTATTAGTCAGAAGTGGTGAAATTAGAGCCCAGGCCCATAAGTGAGTAAAAAAACAAAACAATCTGGGCTGTCACTCCTTAGTACTTAAATTACGGCCTGCACTATTTACCTTGAAGTAGGGTCCAAGACCCCTCTGCACTGAAGGAGATGCACAAAGTGGCAAGACAATGATCTGTCAGCTAGTTAAAAGGTCGGGTTGTGGGGGGCGTATAAGTGTTCCTTAGTATTAAAAGCCAGTGAGAGAAGTACAGCTTGGGCTGTCAGCTCCGAAAAGTAAAAATACACTTGTGTGTCATTCCCAGAAAAACAGTTAAACAGTCAGTGAAAATAAAAAATGTAAAATGCTCTGGAATCCTCTCAAAGCGCTGGCAAATACACATTGACAGCAGATGTATTTCTTTCATTGTGTACTTTCACACAGACGCTTTCCTACCCAACATACCATCAAAACATTACACGCTCTTCTGTAACTCTTTATTACATGTGTAATGTGGTCCACATCGTTAATTCATTCTCAGTTCTTAATGTGCCGGAGTCATTTTCAGAAACAAAATGAGATCCTTGTTCCTCTCTCCTAGTTACCTAAAAGGCATTAAACTGTTTGCATGCTCCGTTTGTTGCATCAGTTAAAAAATAAAAAAAACAAGAGGTATCGTAAGGAGGTGTAAAAATATACAGTAAATGAAAAAAAAATCAAATGTCTGCCAGTTTCAAGTCAGAAAACAGCCATCGACACCGTCCAAGAAGTGTAAAAAAAGACGAGCGGTGGAGCCGGACATTATGGCTTTACTACTTGTTTGTCTAAGAGGGACGTTGCTGTATCCTATGACTGCACTCCAGACAGGGCATTAAAACAAAATGTGGGTGCAGACATGCTTGTCAAATTAATTTTGCTCAGCTCATTCTGGCCAGTGTCATGTTTAGAATTTTAAGCTAGAAGTTACAAGAAGACCTTTCTGGGGATCTTTATTTACCCAAAGCTTGCAGTATTAAATCAGATATGACATTACAGGTGGACATCTCAACAAGCAAGAGAAGAAACTCCCAGCAGAAGAGAAATACCAAGGTCTGACAAATATTATTAAAAATACGTCAAAAGATCTGACATGCGTAATACGGAGTCTGGAAAATGCAATTAAATGTCACACCATTTTAAGTGTGCATTCATTTTAATTATCTTTCATCTCGGATGACACCAAGGGCAGCACGGTCACGCAGTCGTAACACAGCTGCCTCGCAGTAAGGAGACCAGGGTCCCCGTGCATGTGTGGGTTTCCTCCCTCAGTCCAACGACATGCAGCTTAGGTGGATTGGCGATGCTAGATTGGCCCTAGTGTGTGTTCTGAACTGGTGTCCTGTCTCCTGTTTGTTCCTGCCTTGCACCCTATGCTAGCTGGGATAGGCTCAGCAGACCCTTGTGACCCTGAGCAGGATGTAAGCAGGGTAGAAAATTGAATTAGGATGGATGACACCATGGTGCTGCCTTTATCCTCACAGGTCCCTCATCCTGGATCCACACAGTCTCCTTGTATCTACCTGCATTTTTCTCCAGGTACTCCGGTTTTCCTCTGACATCCCAGACATATTCAGGATACGTTAACTAATCCCATGGGTGCGTTCGTTAGATGGGCCCGTGATGGCCCAGCTCCTAATCCAGGGTGGTGTCTTGTTTTGGACCTGATGCTGATGCCTTCAGACCACCTCCTCCTCTCTACTTCCAGACCTCGTCCTCTTCCACCCAACTCCAGTCTTGAATGAAGGGAGGTGGCCCCTTTTATCCCTACCCGGATGTGCTCCAGGTGTGCACCGGTAATCTTCCACCTGACAAGCCCCAGTGTGGCGGAAGTGCCGGCTGTCTCCCCAGAAGTACTCCGGGTGTTCCCTCTCTTCTTCCCCCCAGCACTTCCTGGTGTGGAGGAAGTGCTGGGGTCCAGGGTCCATCAGGCATGGGGACGCCCCCTGGCGGTGACCACGGGCCCCTACAGGGTTGAGCTTCTAAGCCCTGTACCTGCGGCCCCCAAAGCAACCAGGGAGGTCACACTCTCGTGGTCTGGAGGAGGCACATGCCCTCCTGGGCATCCCGGCCGGGCATGAGCCCCGTCTGGGTGCCACAAGGTACACTTAAATATCGTATACAAAAGGTTAAAGGAATACTCCACTCAAAAATGATATTCTTTATCAGTTAGATTCCCATGTTGTTTGCAGTAATGGCTGAAAAAAATCTTAATCTTGTGTTTTAATGAGAAATGGAGACAACAAAGATCAAGATACAACAGGCATAAATGGGGACCAAAGCTGAACAAGCAGCACACAAAAAGAAAACAATCCTTGAGGTTAAACCTCAATTTATTTGTGTTGCATAATCTATATGTCAGATACCCAGTCATATGCTCACCATGTCCAAGACACACGTATCTTTGCGAAAATATTGTTAAATACGCCATTTCCAGAAAATCCTCTCGTGAACACCAGGGGAACACATTCAAATGATATCAAGAGTTTAAACTGAAAACACACTTCCTTCCTAATTCATTAGTCATTTCAACATCGCAGAGCATGGTCTGAGGAACGTGTACAACAAGAGATTAAGGCTTTTAGAAAGGCGTTTGAAAACTTTACCAGGCGTCACATTCAAATGCTAATTCTCCCGCTGTTCACAAAAAATATTTTCCACAATTCATTTAACAATAGTTTATCAAAAATACGAGGACAAGTTCAAAAGTTAAAGCAATTTTAAAATTATGCTGTAACCACAATGCATAGAAACTGATGACGAACATACACACATGACTTAACACCAGGCCAAATAAACATGGACGATCGACTGCGAGATTACACCAGTGTTGAACAATGTGCTGTAGTGTGATTTCTTTGGGCAGGGGGAGTGAATCCTGCTAAAATTCAGAGGTCGTTGTCATTAGCGTGGAACCACATACTGAGGAAAGACAGGAGGGGGTGCCTTTCTCTTATTTATCCCCTAAAGCATTCAGGAGGGGGGATAAATGTGGTGAGCTGCTCATTTGTTTGATTTGAGTTTGGAGGAATTTTTTTATTTCTGAAACAGATTGAAAAGGGCTGGGGCATGGAGTGATGGTGTGTTTTGTTTTTGAATTTGCAGTTTTACTACAAAAGTTAGTCATTTTGAGCAGCCTAGAGTTGTTGAGTTTTTGTCTGGCTTGGAATGTTTTATGTATACTGTATAGCTTTTGCTGTTTGATAAGAATGAATATTTATCAAGACCACCTGTTTTAATAAGGTACTGTTAATTTTTGTAAATTTCTTGTCTAGGTCTCTCTCACTCACCCTGATGTATCCTCGATGCCACTACTCGATGCTTCAAGGTTGAAACACAGGAAGTCACATGGTGGGTATGGGGTGTCACAAATAGAACTTATGATATTTACAATATATAGAAGGTGCCCTCCATAATATTTGGGACAAAGACACATTCTTCCTTTATTTGCCCCTCTGCTCCACTGTTTAAAATTACAAATCAAATAGTTCAGACTTGATTAAAGTGCACATTGCAGACTTGACAACACTTTTTAAACATGGTCCACCAACTATGGGAGGGCACTGTATATATATATATATATATATATTATAAATATGCTGTATTTGTTCCAGTAAATTAATTAGAGGATAAGAACATAAGAACATGAGAATTTTGTCAAGCGAGAGGAGATAATTGTTTGGATAATTAAACCTGACCTAGGAGCCTTTTGATATGAGCAGCACTAGCAGTTCACTAAACACTGTCAAAAGGAACTGTAAGCCAATAAATATAACACTACAGTCTAAAAGTATATGAGCAAGGCAGAGTCGCTTTGAAAAACTGTAAAATCTTCTGAGGTCTATGTGCACTAAATCAAAATGTAATTAATCTAAAGGAGAGCAAGTCCATTTTTGACAAAAGAGAGCGATTTGCTGATTTTATATGAAGTTAAGTGTTCCATGCCAATGCATATTGATTGAAAATGTGAGTATATAATCAGGAGCCATTCATTATCTGGTTTTGAATGAATTAATCTTAATTTTTATACAATGACTTTAATGATAACGCATTAGCATTTAAAACACATGTTCAAGTATTGCTTTATTAAGTTTCTAGCATTTTTTTCTTTTGTTTCACACACAGTAAGTAAGATTATCTGCCTCAAGATTGTATCTCTTTAAAGGTTCACAGACACATCAGTCTTCACTTTATAAACACTGCCTCCATATAGAAGGTCACTGGAAAGTGAAATACATGAATACGACATTAAAGTTGGACTCCTTACATGCTGAGCCAGGAGTGAGATCTGAAACTTTGACCCTGTGGATTCAAGTTCAGCTGCTTAAACTACATATGTCTGCTAAAACAGTGGAAGAGGATGAAGGGCTTATAAAATCCACACTTTAATTTTTGCCTTTTTTCCTTCAGTACCTTATCTTGCTACATCGTATTAAGCAGCAGTGCTACATGGGATATTTCATGTTGTCAGTCAGGTGTAGTTCATGGCTTTTCTTTGCAGCGGGCTGGAAGGTCACAAAGAACGGGGCTAGTATCGCATCCCGTTTTCCAGGTTATGATTGCCAAAGTCCACACCTTGGAGGTCTGCATTTGCATCTCGGGGAATCAATCTGCAAAGACGTGGCTTATTTATGAGACTTCATGGTAAAGGAAAGACAAAGTTGACCTTTATATGATGAAAAAAGTGACCTTTGTGTAATGGAAGCGCAGATTGGAATTTCACATCAAAATGCAGTAGAATTGAGTTCTGCAGCCCTCCTACTATAAATCTGTGATGGAAAAAGCACATGTCATAAAGGGGAATTTTTAATTCTCCACATACTCCTCAATTTTTATTATATAATAAATCAGAATATTTTTCAGACATTTGTTTCATATGATAGAAACAATAGTGTGGAAGTGCATGGTTTTTTTTTTGGAATACTGTTCTCATTGCAGCTCTTTCCAGCAGCTGCAAGTTTTATTCAAGAATTAAAAGTTTATTCTCTAAGCCTTGCTGTTTTCATCACCAAGGTGCTATGGTAACAGAAAATAAACGTATTTTCACTATTTAAACATTCCCTGCTGATCATAAAAAGATTGGCGTCTTGCACAGATCAGCCGTCCAGGTGTCCTGACATTTTATTCCTCTAGAATCAGTAATTATTAATAAAACCAATCAAGTTTTGATTCAACTTTGGAAAGAAAGTCTACCTGCAAATTATTATACATTGATGTGTTAAAAGCAGAACTGACCACCATAGACAAGCCTGTAATGATCATAAAGTTATAAGCCTTTGATATACAAACATAACTGTAAGTCAGAAAAAAAATGAAAAAATGGAAATGCTGTATATTATAAACTCTCATTGTACAGGGTGACAAACAAACATGAAGAAAAATGTATGATGTTGTGATGTCCCATGCCCACAGACCCCAGCACATCTGAAAACCCTGAGCATGTTGTAGTTCACGCCTGAGCACCAAGTGAGAACGTGAGACACGGACCACAGATCTTTGTAGTGCAAAGACAATAATGGTCCTTTATTAAATTGGGTGCCTTCTCTTACTGTTATCAACTTGTACATTTCCTATTATTCCCAGTCCAGTTCAGTGGTGCCTCACATAAAGAAAAAAAAGGGAAAACAAGAACTTTTAAAGGTTCAGACAGATGTTCTCTGAGAATTAATAAGATATGATAAAAACAGACCTCTCCCCACCCTAACTTGAGCTAACGGGTCAAAGGTCTCATAGCTCAGCACTTCACCCACAATTAATTCCACACCTCCACTCTCGTTGTACGTTTTGGGGCCCAATAGAGAAGCATTGTCCGCTATCCTCCATAACTCCAATCTTTCACTTTTTTCAAGCACTTTACCTCTAATTAGTTCTACACCTCCACTCTTTCTGTACTTTCAGAAGTCCAATTGCAAAGCCCTTTCGCATTCTCTTCTTTAATCCCAAACCTCCCCTCTCTGTTCACACGATCCACAGATTAAAATGTCGAATGCCAGATCCAGTCGCCCTTGTAGTTCAGTTCACAAATCTCTCTCTTCTCGGCTCTCTTTTCAACCTGTTCAGCAGATCCAATACCAATCTGTGGAACAAAAGAACAAAAACAAACTACTCCTTCCCCTTAGCATAGTCAGGCGCTAAATAATGCCACAGAGGAGCCACAATCAAACCCAGCCAGTCCTTGATCTTCTTCTCTGATCACGCTAGCACCACCACTCACCTGTATGTCAGACTCCTAATCAGTCTTGCTGTCTCACCTATTCATGCATGGATGATCTACTCTCTGGTGGATCAACTCTCTCTGGACCCTGTTCACTTAGTCTGCTGTCTGAGACAAACAATAATAATAACAATTCATTACATTTATATAGCGCTTTTCTCAGTACTCAAAGCGCTATCCACACAGGGAGGAACCGGGAAGCGAACTCACAATCTTCCATAGTCTCCTTACTGCAAAGCAGCAGCACTACCACTGCGCCACCTGTGAGGACACCAGTGCCAGGAAGCAAAAGCACCACTCACAACACAACACCCTTAACCAGCCCCCTCTCCAGGTAAGTGCACAATTCTCAACTATTTACATTTGACACTTAGTTTAAAATAATTAAAAATACAAAAACCAAGGTGACAACTAATGGCACTGTAGCTACTATTTTTAACACACATAAATGATTTGGAAGAAAACATAAAAAAGAAGCTGGTTAATTAAGTCTGAAGATGATATTAAGATAGCAGGATTGGTAGATAATCTCGAATCTGTTAAATAATTACAGAGGAGCCTGGACAGCATACAGGCTTATCCTGTGGCAGAAGAAATTTAATGTCAGTAAATGCAAAGTATTACATGTAGGAAGTAAAAATGTTAGGTTTGAATACACAATGGGAGGTCTGAAAATCGAAAGTACACCTTAAGCGAAGGATTTAGGAGTCTTAGTGAACTCAATATTATCAACTGCTAGATAGTGTTCAGAAACCATTAAGATGGCTAACAGATTGTTAGGTTTTATAGTACGATGTGTGGAGTACAAGTCCAAGGAGGATCTGCTCAAGCTTTATAACGCACTGGTGAAGCCTCATCTGGAGTACTGTGTGCAGTTTTGATCTCCTTGGCTACAAAAAGGACATAGCAGCGCCAGAAAGGGTCCAGAGAAGAGCAACTTGGCTGATTCCAGGGCTACAGGGGTTGAATTATGAGGAAAGATTAAAAGAGCTGAGTCTTTTCAGTTGAAGCAAAAGAAGATTAAGAGGAGACATGATTGAAGTGTTTAAAATTATTAAAAGAATTAGTGCAGTGGATTGAGACTGTAATTTTAAAATGGGTTTGTCAAGAACATGGGGACACAGAAAATTGTTAAGAGTAAATTTCACACAAACAGAAAGTTTTTCTTCATACAGAGATCCAGAGACAGTTGGGATAAGTTACGAAGTAGTGTGGTAGGCAGTAGGACTTTAAGGTCTTTCAAAACTAGAGTTGATATTATTTTTGAAGCATTACATGTATAGGACTAGTGAGCTTTGTTGGTCTGCATGGCCTGTTCTCATCTAGATTGTTCTAATTCTAATAACCAACAAAGCAACTAAGAGATGATATTACAGAAGGATTAATTCTTCATTTGGCAGAACTTCATAAATCAGCTTCCCAAGATATCAGAAGAGGGAGGGTGCCAGGGCTGGACTTAGTGATTTAGAGGCTCTAAGTGAATAAGATATGCCCCCACCCCCCACCCCTGTTCTTCCTCATAAAAGCAGGAGCATAAATCATATTGACAGGCAAAATATTTAAAACAATACTTGTTATAAACAATAGGAGAAGAGCCTGATGGCAAAACATACAGCAAGTTTTCACATGGAAAAGAACATTTAATATAATCAATAGGAGAACAGCCTAACAGCAAAACACCACATTTATGTGAAAATACAAAGAGAAAACAGACTGTGGATTAGTATATGACAATAAAACTGCAGATTAGCATGCCTGTGTGTGTGTGTGAGACAGAAGTCTAAGATGACTACAGTTGTGCTTAACCTGTGTGATAGATTGTGCCAGCTATTCATATTAGTAATGTGTTCTGCAGACTTCTCATGGTGCTTTAACTGAGCCGATAAATTTCTCCAATTGCTGTAATCATCTCCACTAAACTGATTATTACTCTCACGTCCAAAATGACAGCAACAAAAGCATATCGCACTGTCATATTTCTCACTGTACATCGTCCATGATCTACTTACACTTTACAGTAAATCAGTGGCCATCATTTTTGCAGAATAAATGTTTTGACCTGAACCAGTAAACAGTGGTCTAATAGCTATTTTGGCCAGAGATCAGGGTCATCAATAATAATACTAATAATAATAATTTTATTTATATAAGGCAGTGTTGTCATGTTGGACAGGAAGAGATTCACCTACATTTTCATTCGCGTTTTTTCGTTGTTACGGAGAGATATAAGGGGTAATTGCAGTTTCCTCTTTGTCTGAAATTGTAGCAGGGGACGCTGTTAGGGTTGCACATACAGCACTTGCGCTACCGGTATTCTGGGGTAAATTCAGGAGAAGTACTGAAGAAAGAGGTTATGTATTGGGAATTTCTTCTTGAATTTCTGCATTTTCTCTTTTTGTTCTGTTTGTCTGACCAGGAGGGATAGCTGCGTTTCATTTTGTGGTTGCAAGCCTATGCCATTAGCCTTTAGGCTTCAATGCTCGATTTAAGTAGTTGCTTCACCAGTTCTTGGGAATTACATGTGACTGTCCTAACTGGCTGCCTGTGGAGGGTCCAAGGATGATGGAACAGTCCACTTTTCCAACACGGAATGAGGGAGGTGCATTTAATGAGGTACTAAAACATGCACTTTCATTTTGTTTATTAATAAATCCAGTAAAAATAAACAACACTCACCAGATAATGTGTAACTTTCATTGCTAATTAGGTCTTTTATGGGGCCCCCTTGAAGCACTTTGGCACAGACTTTATTTATTAATGTCAGCTTGTAGAAAATACATATGAATGCCAAGAATAAGTGCATTAGACTACTTCCTCATTTCTTAAACAACAATGTCTGAAGATGACTCCCAAAAAAGACGTTACAACGTTTTAGAAAGGGCAAATTATTGGCCTACATCAAGCAAAGAAAACAACTAAAGAGATTGCTGAAATTAATGGAACTGGGTTAAGAACTGTCCAATGCATTATTAAATCCTGTAAGGATAGCAGTGGTAAACAGTCAACTTCTCAGAAGAAATGCGATCAGAAAAAAATCTGTAATGATCATGGACTGGTGATCACTGAAATGCCCAGTGAAGTCAAATCATAGAAAATTGACAGTAGAACTCAGGGCTGTATTTAATAGTGAAAGCAAGAGCACTTCTGCACGCACAATGTGACAAGAACCTATAAGATTGGAACTAAACAGCAGTGTGGCCACAAGAAAACCACTTGTTAGTGAGGCTAATGAGAAGCATCATTGAATGAGCAGGTTGTCTAGTCAATGGATTTTTTCTTCCCTGATAACACAGCCATATTCCATCATAACTATACCAAGATTCATTGGGCTCAAACTATGAAAGAGTGGTTCAGAGAGCATGAAGAATTTCTTCACACAAGAACTTAAACCCCACTGAAAATCCTCTTTGGTCTCAAAGTGTACAGGCAATTGAGGCTCTGTGGATCTGGTGTAGTCAGCGGTACATATACTTTAACTGCTGGTATGGAGTAGTACAAACCAAATTTCACATCTCGACAATCACATGTCAGTAAATGCAAAGTATTACGTTTGCCTCAACTGAAAAGGTGCAACTCCTGTAATCTCTTCTGTTAATTTGCTCTCCGTTCTGTTTATTTGTTCAGTCGAGTATGACTCTTGGCCACTCTATGTATCAATGCTCTCCATGTCTTCTGATCTCTCACGGCTTCTTTTAGTTCTGCTACCATCAGTATCTTTCTTGATGGTATCTAGCCAGTGAGTTCTTGGGCGGACTCTTCTTCTTTTGTCACTGACCATTCCAAGCATGACACCCTTCTCAAGCGACCTGCTCCACATGGTGTGACCAAAGTAGGACAGCTTTCGCTTCATTTTCTTGGCCTCCAGTGAGAATTTCGGTTTGATCCATTCCAGAACTGCTTGATTCGTTATTCTGGTTGTCCACAGAATGCAAATGTCTCTAGTACCACAGTTCAAAAGCATCTATCCTTCACCTGTCTGCGTTTCTCAGCCATATGTTGCTATTGGGAAAACTACAGTGCATCCGGAATGTATTCACAGTGCATCACTTTTTCCACATTTTGTTATGTTATAGCCTTATTCCAAAATGGATTAAATTAATTTTTTTCCTCAGAATTCTACACACAACACCCCATAATGACAACGTGAAAACAGTTTACTGTGTGACCAAGAACCCGATGGTCACTCTGTCAGAGCTCCAGAGGTCCTCAGTGGAGAGAGAAGAACCTTCCAGAAGGACAACCATCTCTGCAGCAATACACCAATCAGGCCTGTATGGTAGAGTGGACAGATGGAAGCCACTCCTTAGTAAAAGGCACATGGCAGCCCGCTTGGAGTTTGCCAAAAGGCACCTGAAGGACTCTCAGACCATGAGACAGAAAATTCTCTGGTCTGATGAGACAAAGATTGAACTCTTTGGTGTGAATGCCAGGCGTCACATTTGGGGGAAACCTGGCACCATCCCTACAGTGAAGCATGGTGGTGGCAGCATCATGCTGTGGGGATGTTTTTCAGCGGCTGGAACTGGGTGACTAGTCAGGATAAAGAGAAAGATGACTGCAGCAATGTACAGAGACATCCTGGATGAAAACCTGCTCCAGAGCGCTCTTGACCTCAGACTGGGGCGACGGTTCATCTTTCAGCAGGACAACAACCCTAAGCACACAGCCAAGATATCAAAGGAGTAGCTTCAGGACAACTCTGTGAATGTCCTTGAGTGGCCCAGCCAGAGCCCAGACTTGAATCCGATTGAACATCTCTGGAGAGATCTTAAAATGGCTGTGCACCGACGCTTCCCATCCAACCTGATGGAGCTTGAGAGGTGCTGCAAAGAGGAATGGGTGAAACTGGTCAAGGATAGGTGTGCCAAGCTTGTGGCATCATATTCAAAAAGACTTGAGACTGGAATTGCTGCCAAAGGTGCATCGACAAAGTATTGAGCAAAGGCTGTGAATACTTATGTACATGTGATTTCTCAGTTTTTTTATTTTTAATATATTTGCAAAAACCTCAAGTAAACTGTTTTCACGTTGTCATTATGGGGTGTTGTGTGTAGAATTCTGAGGAAAAAAATGAATTTAATCCATTTTGGAATAAGGCTGTAACATAACAAAATGTGGAAAAAGTGATGCGCTGTGAATACTTTCCGGATGCACTGTATCACACTGTCTAATCTACATTTAGTTGCCTGGTTGATGTCTTTGCTCTTCCATATGTTGTTCATACCGACCATCACATCTCTTCCAAGTGCCAGCTTTCTCTCGCGCTCAGGAGTCCAGTTGCTATCATGATCAATTTTAGAGGTAAGAAAGAGGAAGTCTTCAGCCACTTCAATTTATTTATTGTTGATCTTGATATTGACCCTCGCATTTTTGCTGTTGCCATGATTATTTGTTTTCTTGGTATTCAGGCACAGTTCAGTCATCTTACTTTCTTCTTTGACTTTCATGATCAGATGTGTGTTATCCTTCTTGTTTTCAGTCAGCATGATCTCTATGGTCACAAATGTGAACTCACAGTGCCTGACCATTAGTGCAGATTTTCTTTAAAAGCTCCCACCAACCAAAAGTTTCATATTGTCAGGAATCTCAGATTTGAGACATTACATTTGAATTTTTTTTCCTCTCTATTCATGTCAATTTTGTTTTCTTTATGTTTTATATTATACTATTATTTTCATCTTGTTACTTTATCACTATATTGTCAAGGCTTTTACTGTTATAGCACCACCATTTTTGAGTCAGAGTCGCCACCATATTGTTTGTAGAAACAAGACCATTGTTAGTCATATTAATCATGACCTGTGATGTCGATGCCTGGCTCCCATAAAAGATGGCAGTATGCATAATCTGGTGTCTAAATTCTGTAATTTTTATCTTATTTTAAAAATTCCTGCCTTTTCACCTTGTACTCTTCTAACCTTAAGTTTGATTTACAGATTTATGATTCTTACAGTCTCTGACTATTTGCCGGTTTTCGGACATTGGCGGCTTCCTGACAACATTATTCCAAGTTTTCTGCTTGTTTATTTGATCTTCATCTTGCTGTTTCTTTTTGCCTCATAAATTTTTTGCTTTCTCATTGTGACTTATGACATAACACAAACATTGAAGTGTTGTCTTAACTGCTACTGCCAGCATCTGACTGACTCAATTGAAGCACAGTGTGTTGTCCACATGAATTTATTAAAAACATTACAGAATAACCTAACAGATAACACATGCAGAACAGTTTTTAGCATAGCCACCCTCAACTGACACACAATTCTATTTTTATTCATGACAAATTGCCTTTGACTTCTGGTTTCCTGAATGGAAAATGTCACCAAACTTTCTAAATTCATGTGTGGTTATAGATCACAAAGTGTCCCTTTCTTTGAGGGGACTAAATAAAAATGAAAGAAAGCCGAAGAAAATGTGGAGGATAACTTAATTACAGAGGATTATGCTGTCCTTTATTGTAAAACTGAAACATTCATGTGAAATATTCAAGAATTAAAATTCACCATCTCAAAATAACAATGAAAAGTACAGCACATGCAGCATTTCACCAGTCACTTTCAGCTTTCAACGGTTAGGGTAATGCCATCCATCCATCCATCCATTTTCCAACCCGCTGAATCCGAACACAGGGTCACGGGGGTCTGCTGGAGCCAATCCCAGCCAACACAGGGCACAAGGCAGGAACCAATCCCGGGCAGGGTGCCAACCCACCGCAGGACACACACAAACACACCCACACACCAAGCACACACTAGGGCCAATTTAGAATCGCCAATCCACCTAACCTGCATGTCTTTGGACTGTGGGAGGAAACCGGAGCACCCGGAGGAAACCCACGCAGACACGGGGAGAACATGCAAACTCCACGCAGGGTGGACCCAGGAAGCGAACCCGGGACTCCTAACTGCGAGGCAGCAGCGCTACCACTGCGCCACTGTGCCGCCCGGTTAGGGTAATGTTTTTAAAATAATCATCAAATTCTTTTGTAAATACTTTATATGTCTTTCTCTTTTATTTGACTGTCTCCCTTACTAAACATCATCTCTAAACACATTTAATGTACTTACCAGTTGCTTATCCAGCAGTATGTGCCATGTTAGGCTCTATAGAGTTGTATTTGAAGGGCTGGGGGTCTTCCTAATTCATAACAAAAGGAACACAAATATTTAGCTGCATCAGAAATATCACACTTATTTAGTCAAGAATCAAGCAAGGAGATGACAGCAAGAACCATAAAAGTGCAGTGTCTATAAATAGTATGCACCCCCTGGAAGCATTCACATTTTGTTATACAACACTAATTAATAAAAAAGACTCTTTAATGTCAAAGAGAAAACATGCCTCTACAAAGTGGTCTAAATTTATTACAAATATAAAACACAAAATGATTGATCACATATGTATCACCCCCTTTAATTTGATCAACTTAAATCATCACTAATGTTGCCAACTGGTTTTAGAAGTCACACAATTAGTTCAATGGAGACCACCTGTCTGGGGTTTCAGTTGGTTGTTGTATAAATGCACCTGATCTGGAAAGTCCAGCATGCGGTAAGTCAGTATGATGGCCTAACCTACAGAATGAAAACAAAAAAAAAAACATTCCAAGGAGCTCTGTGAAAAGGTGATGGAAAGGCCCAAGTCTGGGGATGGAGACAAGAAAATGTCCAAGAGACTGAATATCCAGTTAAATTAGTCATGAAGAAATGGAAGGAGTATGGCACAGCTCTAAATCTGCCTAGAGCAGCCATTGACAAAAACTGAGTAATCATTCAAGTAGAAGACAACTGAGGGAGGCCACCAAGAGAGTTCTAAGCTACAGTGGGTAAGACTGGAGAGACTGCGCAGACAACTGTTGCCTGGGGGTATCACTAATCATAGCTTAATGAGAGAGTGACTTTGAAAAATAAATAAATAAATACATAATAATAAAAAAAACAAAATAATAATAAAAAAAACAAAGTACAAGATATCTCAGAGTTTACCACAAGGTGCAACGGAGACCCTGAAGTCTGCTAGAAGAAGGTTCAATTGTTTTATGAGGCTAAAACCATGCATTTTGGCCATCAGACTTACAGTCATGTTAAGTGTAAACCAAAAATAGTGCACATTATCAAAAACACCATCACCACTGTGAAGCATGGTGGTGGAAGCGTCATGTTCTGGAGATGCCACTCTGTAGCAGACACAGGAAGGATTGTGAGCACAGCAGAATACGGGGGCATCCTGAAGGAAAATCTTATGCATCTGAAAGAACCCTGAAACTTGGAAGAAAATTTGTTTTCCAGCAAGACAACGAACCCAAGAATAAAGCCTATGATACACGGGAATGGTTTAAAACACCAGTTTTAATGTCCTGGAGTGACTGTGTTTGTGTCCAATTGAGATCTTGTGACTGGACTTTAAAAAAAGGATATTCAGTCATGATCCCCATACAACCAAAAAAAGGCTGAGTAGTTTTACAAAGATGAATGGGGAAAAATGGCAGTTAATAGAGACCTGTGCACACAGACTCAAGACTGTCACGGCTGCCATCTACTAAATACTGACTTGAAGGGAATGAATACTTATGTGAACAATTATTTTGTGTTTTATATTTGTATACTCTGCAGAGACGTGTTTTCACTTTGACATTAGTGTCTTTGTCTGTTGATCATTGTCAAAAATCCAAAAAACAAACATTATGTAAAAGGTAAACATTATACCCACACTGAAAAAAGAAAGAAAGGTTAAAGATATAACATTTTGGCAGTTGAGCCTTCATGAATTCTGAATTGTCCCTTGGGATTAATAAAGTTTATCTAATCCAATCTAATCCATCAGGTGTGTTGATGAAGGCTACACAGTTGAAACATTAGAAATGAAAAGACTGGTGGCACTGAGAAAGAAACTGTGGACTTCACTATGTTGGACAGTTTAATCTTGAAAATAAACTGATTTTGTATTTAGGGTGGTCATTGACAACTTACCTACCAATTACCTGAATTTACTAAAATCAGAGGCAGTAGACGTTCAGATCTCTTTCTTCCAGTTTCAACATTTATAGACTGTAAAACACAGGCATAGTTGGTCTTAAATCACACATTAGTTCATAGTACCTTGCTAACACAACTCCTTTATATCATACTGCTTTGAATACATTTGTGGGAAAGTCCTGTCTGAATCCTGCTTTGCCATTATAGATTACATTTACCAGATGACTTGGATTTTCCATTAATCGGTCAAAAAGTTCAGTATGCAGTGTGTGCCCATTTGAAAGTACAATCATGCCACTTGATTTGGAACGTGACAAGTTTAACAAGAACACGTCATTTAACAGAGCTCATCAATCCCTATTTACCTAACTTCTGCAAGATATCATACGCCCTCAAACTACTACTACTTACCACACTTCTTGATAGCCTATTATGTGTATCTATGGTTCTGTCCATATAAGTTTCTGACACATGTGCCCAATTTGCCCTTAATTAACTACCCTCTGCACTCTCTAGTCCTTACTGAAACCCAATTTTAAAAGTAACAGCTGACATTAATGGTACTTTTTCCTTTCGTATCATTGATCATCTGTGTCAGTGGACTGCAAAGTAAGTCCTGGACAGCTGGGTTGTTTCAACCCAATTTCTTAATGAGAAGTCAGTTACTGCTGTCAAAGCACCTAATGCTCAAGTAACATTTTTATGCTTCATTTTAGTTGTCTTGCATTTTACGATTCCACGCTCTTTACTGCTTACTTTAGTCTTAAACAGTGTCACTCATTGCTAATAAGGAGCAATTAAAAACAGTAAGATTCAAATGACAAGCAGTCCCCCATCTAACCTGCTTTCACTGACACAAATGTGCATATATTGCAAACTATCTGTTTTTATAAAATACTAGCAAAATACTGAGAAGTAGTGTGTTAAAGAAGTTATGAAAAAGAAAAGGAAACATTTTAAAAATAATGTAACATGATTGTCAATGTAATTGTTGTAGGCTTGCTTTAGTATTGAGAGCGAATTTGATGATTGTAAAGAGTTTAATTTATGATTGTAAATGTTGTGTATGAGAAATGCACATTTTTATTATTTTTAGGATGTAAGGGTCTCTTTGTAAACGACGTTTGCAGTTCTGCCCTTGGGCTGTAAAATGACCAAGATGTCTACTGAGCTGACTCTTGAGCATGCAACTTTTTTAGAGTCTGGCCCTGTGACTTATTTATTATCATAGCGAAGCAGACTGTTCCTGGAAATTGGAGGCGTTTGAATAGGAATCAGTATGGGTGAGGTTTAGAGGTAGCCTGAAAGAAGAATGAGCAGTCCTTCCACCCTTGAAGCAGTGGAGTAAAGAACAAGGGAGCAGTGAGCACAACGAACAGCTTAGGAAAGTAAGGAAGCGAGTGAGGAGGCACATGAGCGCGGGATGTCGTTAATGTATATAGGCAGGGAGCCAACCACGTGGTAGGTGCGCGGACAGCAGCCGTGCGGAAAAAGGAAAGGGTACCGGGGGTGGCCCTTGTGCGTCTCTGCCGTGAAATAAATCCTCTGTTAACGGATATAAGGAATGAAACCACCAAAAGGAGAGGTCTTTTTCGAAAGTTCCTTACAGCATAATGGTGAGAACCGCCAAAAAGACGACATTATTTTTGAAAGTTTGTTATGGGGCACGGCGTGAAATGAAACATACTTAATGTTTGTAAGTACAATGTAAAGGATGAGCATAGGAAATTTGGGCTTCCTAAGTATATTGGAAGTTGCAGAAATAGTGAGGAGGGGTTTCCCCTATCTATATATACAGTTTAGGGAGTACACCCATTTCCCCCCTTTGGGTATTGCAATAGAACATTAAACATAACTAACTTTTGTAAGTACACTGCAAGGAATGAGCATGCGAAATTTAAGCTTCCCACCTATATGGAAAGTGAGAGAATTAGGGATGAGTCAGTGAGGGCTTTGCCTTTTATATGTATAGATGTGGAAGGAAACTGAGGAAAAAATAGTGAAGGACTGAGAATTACTCATCAGCGTCAAGCTACAAATCTGAAAGGAAAAAATCTACCACATAAGAATGTCCTGACATGGAAGAATGAAAACCCTAACAAGCCATAAAATCAAATAAGATCTGTTATTTGCAAGGATTGATTTCTAATTAAATAATCAGGTTGGAACAAAAACTTGATCCCATTTATGCTAGTCAGGACCAGGTTTGCACTCCCCAGCTCTATATAATGTTTCACCTTAGCCTCTGCTTGTCTAAACGGGATAAAGTCAACTTTTTCAATCATTCCTTTTCCCTGTAGTCCCTAAACCAAGTACGTCTAGCAGCTTGTAACTGGACCTTTTCTACCACTGCAATATTGTTTTTTGTAATACTGAGACCTACGCTGAAGTAGAACTTCAGATGAGGCCTCACTAGTGTGTTGAACAATTTAAGCAAAACAGCTTTTGACTGGTACTCGACACAGCATGTTACTGCATATAACATCTCATTAGCCTTCTTCATCACTTCTGATAACTCCTAGGTCCTTCCCATAATGTGTCCTTTCATATTTCAGACCTCTACTGTATAATCATATCTAACATTTTTTCTTCTTATGTGTAAAAATCACATTTATTTACAATAATTTCCATCTGCCTCATTCTATATTCTACCTAGCTCCATCTTTAACAATTCTCCTGAGTATAGATATGCCATTCCACCTAGTTTAGTGAAATCTAAGATAGTTTTTTGTTCATTAATGCTACCACATTAACATAGTGTTTGAATATGGACTAATTTAGTGGCACAGACTATCCAATTCGAACAACATAACATGTATAAATGTTATTAAGGTTGGATCACAAGTTGGAAGTTATTTTTGTAGATACTTTTATACAGAGAATGCAATTCATAATCCATATAACCTCCTGTGCTTGGGCAGAGTTCATTCTATTATCAGCATATCACAAATAATAATTCTTAACACAATTTGATTCAAAAATCAATATATTAAATTTTAATAAGTGTACCCTAGTGATCAAGAAAAGAATGAAGCAAATTCTTATGTATAATTCCTTAAATAATTTATTTTTGCCCAGTTTAAGTAAGCACTTGAACTAAAAACAGTTAAAGGTACTTAAATCCAAAAATACTTTACACTTTTTATTTTAGGAATGTGCCAATAGCAGCACATGATTACAGATGTGATTCAGGATTAAATCCAGTGGTAAAATCTCAAGTGTCTCTCATTCTTCTTTTCACATCTCCCAGGCTTTGGAGTGCTCATCATCCCACTTCTCATTGAAGAAAACTAATTTTGCTGTTTTTCACTTGCAAAAAGAATTACATTTTTGTGCATAGTCCTTTAATTCTTGCTATCACATTAAACACTCAACAGATTATTAAGTAACTACTGCAACAAAAAACTGTAATATAAGATGTAAATTAACTGTATGCAGATGCTAAATCTATTTTTCTTTCAGGAAGTGAACGTCAAAAATAATGAAACCGTTTTTCCTTTTCTTCGAGAATGAGGTTTTTGACTGAAGCAGCAGTCTTTGAATTAAAGGTCCTCTCTAATTCCTTTGTGTCCCTGCACATTTTCTGGGTATGAGTCTTCTTTCAGCCATTTATGATAGACACTTACTGGATCAATGTTCCAGTGTTTGTGAAAAGAAATTGGAATTTGGTGAGACAAGTAGTCCTTTGAATAATCTTCAGGTCTTGCCTGAGGAATGAACAAATCATTAAAATAAATCAAATGTTCAAAAAACAATCATTGTAGACAAGTAGAGTAATTATTTTTGGGTATTATGAAAAAGAACAAATTCACACATCCTTTTAATATATGACAAGTGAAGGTTGCATGTTGGGCAAAAGGTTACCAGACAGGAAAGAGAAGGTGCCAACCAAGGCCCTGAAATAGAGACAAAATTGCAGTTGAGGAGGAAGCAGTCAATGTTCCCCAGAACGTTAGAAGGCAGATGGAAGAAATGAAACAGCATGAGGTCACCCATTTCACATTGTCTTTTAAGGGTTATAGGGGGCTTGTGGGTGGTATAGTCTTAGGGGCTGACACAGAGCATTGTACCTTGGTGGGTGTGAGCATCTACAGACCCAAAGCAGACACCAGGAGTGATCCTAGGCCTTGGCTGGACATAGACCCTTTAATCACAAGATGGCTTGCAAAATCGCAATGAGTCAAAAGATTCAAGGTTTGTTTTACACCCATATTTAATATTAACAGACTTTAGCTGTTTATACAGTATTAAATTAGCTATGCTACCCATCTAAGTAATTAATGTAGACCTCAGTGTTAACGTTTGCAGTGCACCATGCAATGCTTACGTCTCATGTTGTATGCCATTTGGAGGATTCGTAAAAGCTGTGTTAATGTTTCTGATGTGCCATTTACTGGAATGATAATTGCAATGCGTTTTATCGCTAAAAATATTTGTAATGTGCCACTTGTTGGAATGATAGACAGCAACCAGACAAACACACAGACACAATCTTTTATCAAAATCTTCATTTCATAGTTCTATAAATGAATTTGAGTAATGATTTAGCAAATAGTACACGGCAAATCTCTCCAATCTTTTGATGTGCAGTGTGTTAATGAAATCACATAATATCAAGAACACAAAATTAGCACACTAAATTTGTATCGTTCACCATTTTTTTTAAACCAAAGAAATATTTGTTAGTTTACTAGTACACCTAATCTTTCATTCACTAAAGCAGATGAAATGTTGTCTCCAATTAGGAATAATTACCAAGTCAATGTCTAATTCTGGATTAGTACATAGGCATAAGCAACAGCAAAGTCTGATCGTTTATCTGAGATACCACAACACAAAGGCTGTTTTATGGCAATTATGCAATAAACTTTAATTAACAAGTTTGATTTCACAAATGCAGCCTTAGAGTTAGGACAAATTTAAAAAAAAGGAGAAAAAGATTTAAAAATTTAAAGCATCGGGTAAGTGACATTTGAAATCTGAATTAAAATGACCTGTGGATTAAACTTTACTCATCAGCAGGTGTTCTTAACTAGCTAATGTCTCCTCCATAGACTCACAGCAGCAAATCTCACAAACATGACAAAATGATTTTATGAGAAACTTGCTCTTCATAGTATGTTTCAATAAAAGGAGCTTTCATCAATTTGTGAAATTAAAAATGTTGTGAATTATTTTAATATATGACAAGAGCAGAGTAATGTTTGAATTATTTAGTGCTGGTTTTAAGCAGTTATCTGTTTTTCAGTTAAAGGACAGAAATAATATGTGAATACATTCATTACATTCACAAAATAACATAAATCAGGTATTACATGATGATCATATCATTCTTTATAAGCCCTATGATGAAATACCTTAAAGAAAATAAAATGCTTGCCATTTGTTTTGCTGATTCACATTAATTTTATGCTCTAACATGTATATGTGTTGTACAGTCAAATTATCTAAATGTAAGGCTTTCTAATTTTTTATTTTATATCAATCCACAATATTGTTAATAAATTAAATACAGTTTATAAAAAAAAAACCTTGGATGTACATTAAAGTTTTTACTGTTACAGGATAATATTTGCCATTTTCCAGTCCTTCAGAATTTCCCCACTACGAAGTGACTTCCTAAAAATATGCATCAAGGATTTATATCTGTACTCACTAACCCTTAAGAACTAGAGGAGAAATGTTATCTGGTCCTGGTGATTTGCTTGATTTCAGCCTATTTGATCTAAGCAGCACTTCTCCCTCTGCAATCTCCAAATCACTCAGTACCTCCTTAGTAGTCCCTTTTACTGCTGTGATGTTATCCACTTACTCACATGTGAAGACTTCAGAAAAATGCTAGTTTGGATCATTTTCTATTTCACTATCTGTATTTTTTAATACTCCTTTACTATTCCTGTTTGCAAGGTTAGTCCAGTTAATATTTGGGTAGTTAAAGTATCCCATGACTATAATATCACCCTGTAAATTTGCCTTTTTAATATTATAAAAGATGCACATTGAAATTACTGTCTAAAATAAGACCCCTTTCCCTAATACCTTCCAGACGAATCCAGACATCCTCACTAAAATGTGGCTCATCATCCAAATGAAGAAGACTTGCATTCTGTTGGATCTAAAAGCCAACCACCCTTCTTTTTCTGTTCTATTCATCCTTCCTAAAATGTGTACCCATCTATATTATATTCATCCACATCTTTGCTATTTAGCCAGGTTTCTGTTATTGCTATAATATAATTATATTCAGCTACATACAGCTTTCACTCACTTACAGGTATTTAATTTTTGATACTTCTAGCATTAAAACAAGCTATTTTTAATGTATTTTTTATTTACTTTTGTACTGACACTTTGGGTTAAAAATCAAATTATTATGCATATATATATTTATACACTATTGTTCGTCCCTTCAGGTACTATACCCTTCTATCCTGCACCAAGATTTCAGCCACGTGTTAAGCCTTCTAATCTCCTTGGTCTTACCTGGACTGGTGCAAGACACAGGCAGAACTACGGAGAACATCACCTTGTCAGTTCTTCTCTTCAGTATGGCACCTAACTCTTTAAATTTGTATTGCAGTACTGACAACCTGCCCTTATGTATGCCATTTGTTCCAACTTGGACAATGACAACTACTGTAGGTTCATATCTACTCTGGCCAAGAGCATATACTGTATACGTTTCCCAGGAGATCTCCCATCTGTGCACCTGGAAACCAAAAAAAACCATGCTAAACTCTGTGTTTCTGAAGCAAACCAATACTTCAAATCCCCTAATGATTGAGCCCCCAACAATCACAACCTTTCTCTTTCTGGAGACTGGTTTTGTGATGGCCTGTTGAGGCTCTAATGCCTATGCCTGCCTAATATTTCTGAGTCTTCAGAGACATCATCCAGCACCACCTATAAACAGTTTTGACCTTCAAATTGTGAGGCTGATGCCTCCAGACAGTGTGCACCCTTTGACTTGTGACCATGACCCATCTATCTCTACCTGTCTGGTCTGGAATCTCCTCCCATGCTACGTTAAAAGTTTAAAATTTCTCTGTAAAAGACATCTGGGCCAGGTCTGCCAATCCTCTAACACAATGCATCCAAACCAGCTCCTCCAGTTCAGTGACCCTGAATCTGAGGTGCTGGATCAGCTGGCATCTCCTGAAGACATAGCCTTTCAAAGAGGACTGATTCCTTCAAACCATCCTCTAAAAAGTCCAAGATCTAACAGGACTTGCATTGCACTATTATTGAAAGTTGTCTTTGGATTAATAAAACTACTCAAAATATAAATGATTTAACTTATATAATTAAAGTAAAAAAATATTAAAGAACTATTACATTTATTTCTGGCCCATTAAGCTTCTGTAATATTCTTCCTCTTGACTGCCTGCTGTTCATCTTACTTGGAGGTTAACTTTCCTTTCCTTTGTCTGTTCTCCTAACTTTGTGCCCCACTTATTACTTCATTACTTTGAAGCACTCCATTCACATCCTTTGTATTCCTTCATTATTAATGAACCCTAGAGCTCTCACCCCCTTAATTGTGCTAGCTATAAACTAGTAAAAGTTTTATACACTTCTTCCTTCTTACTAAGAAAACATGCTTACTGAATATCTGTCACTAGCAATTTCCTTATTCTCTTGTCTGCTTCTACAGCCACTTGTGCCTGATCGGTGCTTCCTCATTAGAGGCCTGTCTACATGCCACTGAGCCCCTCTTTTAATCACTTTGAAGTCAGCCAACTACCTGTACTTAAAATAAATGCTTATGAATGTACTATATACTGTGCTTTATCCAATTACCCTTTCTATGCCTTAACTTCTTTCCACTTTCAATTATTTGTCACTATAACACTGATTATTTACTTAGAGATTCACTGTTTCAGCTTCCACAGACTGTCTTGCTGATGCTAATTTTAAATTCAAGTAACAAGAACAAGCATAAGTAACAAAAAACTTTTTCAAAACACTTCCTAAACACTCAGAAACTTTTGCTCCTGTGTGGGCAATAAACAAAAAAAAAAAACCTTCTGAAGGAAAAAAAAGCTTGAAAGTCATGCACACCTCCTTAGCTGCAACCAAAAAACAAAGTTTTTAGGAGCAAGATTTGTCTTTTAATTAACTTTCATGTCTCAGTAACACAAAACACTCAGCACTTCTTCCACTTCGACTCATATGGATGACATCAGCATCTCAGTACATCTCTGTTTCCAATGTCAGTACATCTCCTGATGTTGATGTCCGGTAAATGCACATACACCTCAGGTTAGGTAATATGTGACTTATGCTGTCTTGAACCTATGCAGATTGTTACGCAAAAGCCAGAAGTAAGAACTCTAAATTATGAAATTTAGCATTCACCCATTCGACAAGATTTGTAGCAGTGCAGTGCTCACGTGGTGCACTTTCGCTCTCTCCTTCAGCTTCATTTCTTAATTTGTACTTGCTATCAATCACAAGCACAAAGTCTTTTGTCACCCACAACACGGCTAGCAGTGAGGTACAATAAGCTGAGACTAATGTAAGGACCACTGAAGTAAAGTTAAACTTTTTCCTTAAATATTTTTTAAAAACTGATAGAAATAACGTCTTTAATATTTTCATTGCAGTACTTAACACATGCCTATGAGGCCTAATTAAGAGATAGGATCAATTTACACTTGCGTAAATATCTAATTAGGTTTTGGGAACTGACCCTATTACGTATCTGAAAGTGTGTAATTTCATGAAGAAAAACAACAAGTTTCATTTTGTTCTACTAATATTTTAAAGAACCACAATTACATTTCATTAAATAAAATAAATAAAAATTGATAGAGGAAAGGGTGTTAATTAAATTTGTTTATTTAAATTACAGTTGCAATTACTTTTATAGAAAAATTATTTGGTGTTTTTATGTTCAATAATTTAAACATTTTTTTTGCATTTCTAAAATAGTATTACTAATTATTGTTCACTTGTATTCTGTATTGCTCTCCGATCTTCTTCTTAATGGAAGAAACATACATGAGATGAAGGAAGGTTTACCTAAGTTTATAACCGAATCATAAGTTGATATATAACACCTAGAAAATTGTAATGTTGAGATGTTATAAACACCAATTTATTTTATTTAAAAATCAGACTTATTACTTAAATGCATTTACCTGATGGAAAAGTGAGCTGTGGGTTACAGGTATACCCAAAGCACTGAAGCACATTCCTAAGACCATATCATCAGGAGCATCATTACTATAGCAACGGCACCCACTCTCAAGCAATTTCAAAACTGCCTGTCTGCTGAAGACCATTCTGAAACAGAAACAACAAAAAAAGGGGGTAGATACTAACCAGACTTGCAAAAGTGTACGCAAGGAAAAGTAGCCACCTATTAATGAAAGGACAGCAACATACCCTCCTCCTCCTGTGATATAGCTGTATCCACCCGTCCCCAGGCCATATCCATAACGCTCTCCAAGGAATACAGGCTCATTCGGATTGTAACAGCCCAGCAGTTTCTGGAGTCTTGGGACACTGCAAAAATTTCAAGTGAAGAAACAACAAAAGATGGTTTTACTATCTTTTTGTATTTTTCTTTATTTTAAATTGGCCACATTTAGCTATATAATAAGACAAAATAATTTTTAGTATACTGCAGGCAAAACTAATCTGAATTTGTTACAATTTTATAATGCTGTACTAAATTCAGTAATGCCTAAAATGTACAATAATGACAGCAATAGTTTTAACTCAGTTTAAAGTGAAGTTTAGGAAGAAAGAAAAAGGGTGGTGCAGTGGTCAACCCTACTCCTCCACACCTGCAGGTACCTGGGATTGATTTGACTGATCAATACCTATATGTCCTTCCCATCCTTCTCATATGTGTTTCTTATATCCTTAAGACACACTAAAAAGATTACAATATGCAAGCTTTCGAGGCAACTCAGGCCCCTTCTTCAGGCAAGCTGGGGGTGGGGGTGGGGGGGGGATGGTATAGCAGGCTGCTTATCTACACATTTAGAAGACAAAAAACGCTGACAGAGAGGTGTGAAGGGATTTAAGGTGGGTCAGATTTACGAGTTTTTTCGTTGGCTCTGGCAATTCTAGTGTTAAGGTGCGACAGTAGACCAGCCTGGTAACAGTAGGTAAAGAGTAAGTAGTGGAAATATCATGATAACACAGAAGGAATGAGCATGTATAGATGTCATGGTGCTCTTTCCGAGTGGTCCTTAGCTCTTGGGCTACTCTTCTGATTATCCTTCTGACTCCCAGGTCAGAAATCTTGCGAGGAACTCCTGTGCATGGCCAGGTGATGGTGGAGTGATGTTCCTTCCATTTGTGGATAATGGCTCCAAAGGTGCTTATTGGAAGATTCAGAGGTTTTGAAATACGTTTGTAACCAGTTCCATCAATATGGTTTGCTACAATTAGATTTCCAAGGTCTTGGGAGAGCACTTTGCTGTTACCCATCATGAGAAGTTTCTTATGCGACACCTTGGCAGCAAACCCCCTTTATATAGCCCATTAATATGTACTAACCCAGCTAATATTAATTTGGATATACAGGAGATGGATTTACTTTCTAATTCCTTATGGATTTCAGCATGTTCCTTGCCCTTCCTTGCCTTTGTGTACTGCTTTTTCTTTGCTTGTTCAATAATTTTTCCCTGTGTCACTCCACCTTATTACATACACATACCTTTATTTATGACTTTTAATGTTGTGAATTCTTTATATTTATGGATTTCTTGAGTTAATACCAATGTCTGGTGAGAATTTCATGTGAGTAGCCTCATTGGAAATATCTCTCCATTATAAAAAAAATCTTGGAAGGTTGGAAGGAGATGAGACGTGATTTTCTCAGATAGACACTTCACGTCCTGTGAGACGAGTCTTTGTGCCAAGAGATTTAATCATGCCCGGGGCCGGAAATAAAACAAAAGAGTAGATGACAAAGTAGAATGTCATAAAGAACTCAAAAATGTTGGTGCGGTACACATGCAGAGCAGGTTAAAGATAATGGAAATACGAAAATTCGAAAGTCTCAAAAAAAGGATAGTAAAGATCGCATTAGCACAAACAAATGGAAATTATTACTTGGTGAAATAATGGAACAGCAAAAAAAGATTGAATATATTGTTCTGATTTAAACTTTAAGTCGGAGACTTGTAGATCGTCTAATTCGGGTTGCCATCAGGGAAAAAAAAGTAGTGTTTCTTTCCAATGAAGAGGCGTATCCGCGAGAATTAAAAGATTTGTTGTATGGTGGAAGTGAAATCCCGTGGGAGAAATCACTTCTCATTTGTGTGAATGCTATTGTCAGACACATTTCTTGTATAGAGAAAGAAACGATATTCACTCATGGGTAGTTATATGTTGCGTTGTCACAATGTAATTCCAAACATGGAATCAGAATTCAATGCGATATTGATGAAAAGGTAAAAGTGAAAAGAGATCGAATATATGGACATAGGTGATATGACAGAAGTGCGCCGTGTGAGATGCAGATCACTCGGCACGGCAGCAATCCAGCAGCTGATTGAGCAAAGAGGAGGTAAAAAAAAACTTTCCCATTGTATCACTGTTTAAGAGTGGGTTTTGGAGGAGTGACCGCGTCTCCTTGGGGTGCATTCATCCCCCCTCTTCACAATGCGAGCAGCAGAAATGCTAAGTGACTGGCGCATAGCGCAAGCCATGGGTTGGCAGGTGAAGCCCCCTAGTATTTACTGAAAAACACATTCAGTACTTATCTCCCCCACTTGGTGTACAAATATATATATATATATATATATATATATATATATATATATATATATATATATATATATATATATATATATATATATATACACAGTCATATGAAAAAGTTTGGGAACCCCTCTTAATTCTTTGGATTTTTGTTTATCATTGGCTGAGCTTTCAAAGTAGCAACTTCCTTTTAATATACGACATGCCTTATGGAAACAGTAGTATTTCAGCAGTGACATTAAGTTTATTGGATTAACAGATGTGAGAGACAGTAGGAAGCTCAATCCGGTCGGGACGTCCCAGGATGGGAAGAATGGAGAAGGGCAGCTTGACCAGGACAATGCCTCCCCCAGGATGCTAGGTGGCAGCTCCCCTGGACAGTAAATGTACCCCGGATTCCCGCAGGGCATCATGGGACGTAGAGTCCATTTTCTCAGCCCCTTTGGGTGCCATGGGTATCTCCAGGGGGAGCTAATAAAGGACCTGGGGACTCCTACTTTTCTTACAACCCGGAAGTACTTCGGAGTCACGAGGACAGAAGCCCACAGTACTTCCAGGATGCTTGAGGAGGATGATGTGGCGTTTGACCTGGAAGAAGAGGAGAAATATTTCTGGGTCATGGAATATATAAAGGACTGTTGGAGATCCAGCAAGCTGAGCCAAAGTTGGGAGACGAAGCTGCTGGGAGTGGAGGATTGTTATTGTACAGCATGATGGAACCTCCACCAAATTTGGCAGTAGGTAGCAGGTGTTTATCTTGGAATGCGGTGTTCTTCTTCCGTCATGCAAAGCGCTGTTATGACCAAATAACTCAATTTTTGTGTCATCAGTCCAAAGCACTTTGTTCCAAAATGAATCTGGCTTGTCTAAATGAGCATATGCATACAACAAGCGACTCTGTTTGTGGCGTGAGTGCAGAAAGGGCTTCTTTCTCATCACCCTGGCATACAGGTGGTCTTTGTGCAAGTTGCACTGAATTGTAGAACAATGTACAGATACACCTTCTGCAGCAAGACGTTCTTGCAGGTCTTTGGAGGTGATCTGTAGATTGTTTGTAACCATTCTCACAATCCTGCACATATGACGCTCCTGTATTTTTCTTAGCCTGCCAGACCTGCTGGGTTTAACAGCAACTGTGCCTGTGGCCTTCCATTTCCTGATTTCATTCCTTACAGTTGAAGCTGACAGTTTAAACCTCTTAGATAGCTTTTTGTAGCCTTCCCTAATCCATGATACTGAACAAACTTTGTTTTCAGATCTTTTGAGAGTTGCTTTGAGGATCCCATGCTGTCACTCTTCAGAGGAGAGTCAAAGGGAAGCACAACTTGCAACTGATCACCTTAAATACCTTTTCTCATGATTGGACACACCTGTCTATGAAGTTCAAGGCTTAACGAGCTAATCCAACCAATTTGGTGTTGCAAGTAATCAGTATTGAACTTAGTACTGATCCCTGTTTAACACCACTTTTAACAGTGGTTAAATTGCTGCTCAGTCTAAATTTCTGCTTTCTGTGTTTGAGACAATTTTGCTAACACCTACAAAGTGCATCTTTAACTCCCACTAAAATAAACATAACAGTTACAAAATAAGTTATATTTTTAAACCTGAAGCACACACTGTCTTACTTCTTTGAATTTATTGAGTACATAACAAAATAGTAGCACAAACTGCTTAGTGACTCAGGTTTCCAAGAATATTATCATATGTGGAATCATAAAAAAGTTCAAGTTTATTATCATGTGTATAGAATACACTGGCATTCTTACTTGTATTTATTCATACTATTATGTTCACTTCTTTTGCAGTCTTTGCACAATGTTTTTCTTACTATATTTTTCTTTGACAGAAAAGCAGTTTTAAGTATGGAAAATTTTATTCTATCTTATTTTTCTTTGAGATCGTGAGTGCAAGTGGCAGAAATGAGGTTTCTTCACAGAGTGGCTGGGGTGACACTTCATGATAGGGCGAGAAGCTCAGTGATTTGGGAGAGTCTCAGGGTAAAGTTGCTGCTCCTCCAGATAGAGAGGTGCCAGGTGTGGTTTGAGCATATTGTCAGGATGTCTTCTGAGCGGCTCCCACTTGAGCTGCTCCAGATGTGGCCCACTGAGACCCTGTAACAGACCCAGGACATACTGGAGGGATTATATCGCTTGGATGGTTTGGGAATTTCCCAGTAAGAGCTGGAATCTATATCTAAGGACAGCATTGCTTGGCCTGCTGCCTCCAGGAAAAAGCGGTTAAGAAATTGAAAGGAGTTGAGAATATTAAGATAATCATGGAAGAAAAACACATAACGAAAAACAATTATATAAGCATACTAGGGGGCACCCCCTGCTTGCTTCGCTTGCCCATACCCTATGACCAGCCACTTTGACGTCTTTGCCACTCGCGTTGTGAAGAGGGGGGCTGAACGCACCCCAAGGAGACATGGTCGCTCCTCCTAAACCCCCTCTTAAACGGTGATACAATGGGAAACAAATACAGTTTTTTTTACCTCCTCTTTGCTCAATCAGTTGCTGGGTTGCTGCTGCTGCCGTGTTGCATGATCTGCAACTCGCACGGAGCAATTCTGTCATATGCCCTATGTCCATATATTTGATCTCTTTTCGCTTTTATCTTTGCATCAATATCGCATTGAATTTTGATTCTGTGTTTGGAATTACAGTACACCCATAAAATTCAAGGGGGTTAGGTTCCTAGAGCACCCGCAAATTGTGAAAAACTGCGAATTTTGGATGTGGTTAAAAAAATGCTTATTTTTATAGCTTAAACCCTAAATATGCCCCCAAAACACTTTAATTTAACTTCAAATTCAGTTTAATACATTACCTAAAAAAAAGAATGTAAAGGTAAACCTGTATACTGCACAGTACTGTACTGCTATGTTTCCCGCAGTGCTAAGAATGTAAAATACTGATGTTACCGCTATATTTACTGTAATTCATCCAAGTGTGTTTTCATTGCCAGATGCCTTAGAAGGTGCAGGGCGTTTCGGTGGCATCTTGGGGCTTTAACCCTTAAACTGCCACATACTTGGGGGTTAATGCATCCCTGGACGCCAAATACTTTTTTGCTGCACTTTTTAAGTAAATGTCACAATTCACAAAGAAAAAGTGAAATTTTAATGGAACACAATTTTCTTCATGCAAAGCGCATCACAATTACTGCAACACTGATCATTTTACACACTGCTAATGAACTGTAAAAACTATTTAAAAAACTACTGGAACAATATGTACAAGGTGCAACTGACACCATGGATGAAATTCAGTAAATCACCGAGCCAACTGCGCTTGAACTGGCTGCACGCAAGCACAAAGAGGTAAGCGCTGATGCTTGCAGGCTAGTCTAGTGCAGTGGCTCAATGCCAGGGACAGTGAGGCTGCAGTGCTGCAGAGGCCGGCAGTGGTCGTGTGCTGGCTGCTCATCGAATGCACGGCACTGACTGATCAGCTCCTGCATGCTCGCAAATGGCACTGGGAAATGACTATAGCCGGTTGTGGCGGTTTAAGGGTTAAGAGGAATAAAAACGGAAAACACAAGAACACTCAGCTGGAGATGCTTCACAGTCAATCAGCAGCAAGGAGAAATGAATAACGCTGTAGCGGTCTGGTGCCGCTAAGATTCACACCGTCAAGAAGATGGTGATTTATTTATTTTTATGGTGGAGATTCCAGGGATGCACCCAGCCTTGGCCCGAGCCGCATGCACTCACAAACAGAGACAAAAACAAAGCAAACTGGCAATCAAACAGAAAATAAAGAATGTAATGAAAGCAAATGAAATAAATGAAAACCACGATACCACCCCTGTTCCCCTTACGGCGATTACACATTAAATACAACAAAGCACAAACAAAACACACACAGTAAATCATGAAAAACGGCAATGGATGAAATGTAATGATGAAAATAGATAGTTGAATGGGAATGTAAAGATAGTCCTACCGCTAGTTCCTGAAATGGTGAAGGCGGGTGGACGGGTTCAAGAGTGCTCCTTTCTTTGCAGAATGGCCATAAATCCACTTACAGTCCTTATGTACACAGGCAGATGGCAGACAATCCAGACGCACGAAATGATCCAGGACAAAATGAATAAGTACAGGTAACCCAACAGAAGGCAGACTGACAGGAACTTGAAACACAAATTACAAAAACTTTTTTTTTGCTTTTGGTCACCGGCTCCCTTTTAAAAAGCCGTGCTGACATCCTTTGACCCCAACAGCCCCTGCACCCTCAGCAGAAGACCAATCACAGCCACTGCAGGGACTGCTGGAAGTTGCACTTTCAAATTTGCGTTTTCCTCTACAGTTGCTTCCTATTCTCTCTACAGTACAGTATTGCCACGAAAAAAGCCATAAAAATTGCGGAGGATATTTGCGGTTTCCGCTAACAATTATTAGATAGGTTCTAAGGAAAAATCCGCGAATGACTGAGGCCGCAAACTCTGAACCACGACTTCGCGGGGGTCTATTGTGCATCGTGACAATGCAACATATAACTGCCCGTGAGTGAATATCGCTATCTTTCTCTCTACAAGAAATGTGTCTGACAATAGCATTCACACAAATGAGAAATGATTTCTCTCACAGGATTTCACTTTCACCAAACAACAAATCTTTTAATTCTCACGGATACGCCTCTGCATTGGGAAGAAACACCACTTTTTTTTTCCCTGACAGCAACACGAATTGGACGATCTACAAGTCTCCGACTTAAAGTTTAAATCCGAACAATATATTCGATCTCTTTTCGCTGTTCCGTTATTTCACTGAGTAATAATTTGTTTGTTTGCGCTAATGTGATCTTTAATATCCTTTTTTTGAGACTTTCGAAGTTTCGTATTTCCATTATCTCTAACCTGCTCTGCATGTGTACCGCGCCAACATTTTGAAATTCTTTACAACATTTTACTTTGTCATCTACTCTTTGTTTTATTTCTGGCCACGGGCAAGTTTAAATCTCTTGGCACAAAGACTCATCTCGCGGGATGTGAAAGTGTCTCTGAGAAAATCATGTCTCATCTCCTTCCAACCTTCCATGATTTTTTTTTTATAATAGAGAGATAACAAATAAACTTAAACAGTGCTGGTTAAAAACCATTGTCATCAGGAATGATGACCATGTCAGCTCACTATAGTGTTGAACTCAAATGCAGGAGAATACCAGTTTTGATGGTCTCCCTGAATGTTTTTTTTTTTTTTTAATTTAAGATGAAGATAAGTCCTGGTAAAACCAATCATACAATGAGACTAACCAATTTCTCAAAGCGATTAATTAACACTAGAATTACCAGAGCCTACGAAAAAACTCGTAGATCCGGCCCACCTTAAATCGCTTCTTAAAACCCTTCTCACCTCTCCGCCAGCGTCTTTTGTCATCTAAATGTACTGATAAAGACAAGCTGCCAGCAGCCGGCTATTCCATCCCCCCAACGACTTAGAACGTAAACAAGCTTTTCCCAGCTCATGCCTTGATTGATTATCTGGGAGTGAAGTGGAGTTTTAGAGTAGAAATAATAGATTGTTATTTGCAACACACGCATTTCATATGTGTTGCATTTCTACAGTAATCTGTGTAAACACATTGTTAAAACAGAAACGGTTTACAATATTCTAGTAGCAAATGACAAAATGTAGGCATAAACTATATAATGTATGAAGCCTGAAGTCCAAATATCAAAGAAACACTTTCACAAAAGGTACAAAAAAAAAAGCCACCGCCAAAAAAAGCCGCCTTAGTGTGTGACATTGACACGCATTAGCTATCACTGCTTCCGTGGCGCAACAGTATCAGTTGCTGACTGGGAATCCAAAGGTCGTGAGTTCGATCCTGCACAACTCCATTTTGAGAAGTGTTCTTATTTTCACTATCTATAATAATAAAAGGCAAAGCCCTCACTGACTGACTGACTCACTCACTGACTGACTGACTCACTCATCACTAATTCTCCAACTTCCCGTGTAGGTGGAAGGCTGAAATTTGGCAGGCTCATTCCTTACAGCTTACTTACAAAAGTTAGGCAGGTTTCATTTTGAAATTCAAAGCGTAATGGTCATAACTGGAACATATTTTTTGTCCATACACTGTAATGGAGGAGGCGGAGTCACGTATCGCGTCATCACGCCTCCTACGTAATCACATGAACTAAAAACAAGGAAGAGATTTACAGCACGAGTCGCACGCGGGAACGAAGGTAAATGACGTTAATTTTTGACTGTCTTTTAATACTGTGTAAGCATACATATTAACACATGTGCAATTAAACGTGTGCATTTACGGGGTGATTTCTCAGGCTTAAAAGCTCACCTTTTATCAAACGCGGGAACAAAGGTAACTGACATTGTTCACTGTCTTTTAACTGTGTAACCATACATATTAACACATGTCCAATTAAACGTGTGCATTTACGGGGTGATTTCTCAGGCTTAAAAGCTCGCCTTTTACTAAAAAGGTAAATGCAAAACTATTTTCAATCAGTTTATTGAAACGCTCCCGTTAAGGATTGCAATAACATATTCGCGAGATAAAAGAACGAAGTGGGGGGAAATGGAGGAAGAGCCGCAAACAGCGAAGAGCAAAAAATTAATTAAACAATTGAGAACGGAGCGAGTTAAGCATACAAGCATGTTCATAAGGGAAACAAAGCACGGTGTAAAACATAAGTTTAAATTAAGTTTATACAAACGCTCCCGCTGCGGATTGCAATAACATATTCGCGAGATAAAAGTTTAATGAGAAGACACGAGGTATAAACGAACCACACGCCGTGGCGCAACGTTAGGGGCAACAGTTTCAACCATTCTATGATCTGCTTCTCGCAACTGAAAGACGGCACATGGCGGATGTTAGCCGACTTGCTGACCGCAACGTTAGGGGCTTCAACTATGGCGCTGACGCCACATCTCAGTGCCAACACTTTGCAGACTGTACTTAAAAGACACGCCCTCCTCACTGGACAGTTAAAAAGACCAATCAAACTAACGATGACATCAAGTATTACCCAATCAAAAGTAGGAAAGGAGGCATCTTCATAAAATGCGTGTGGGATGATTTGCATGAGACGGTGCTTTAAAAAAAAAATGATAAAAAAAATACGGGATAAATCCCGTCCAGTATTGATTCAAAACGGGACGCGCAATTTCATTCTCAAACGCGCCACGATTCCGTATTTTAAAGGACGGGTGGCAACCCTACAGTGCCAGGTAACCACCCATACAATCAGATTGTGATTCAGACTAGGAATGCAATGAATGTAATTACCCCGATCTACATACAAGGCGAAAGTCTTGCAACATTCAAAGATGATGGTTTGGGATAAGTACACCATACAACATAAAAGAGCTTATGAAGCCTTGAACCGAAAAAAGCAAGATCTCAGAGATCGTAAAAAAAAAAATAGGAGGTAATGTCGTTTTACTCGCTGTAGATTTTAGTCAAACATTACCAGTTATTCCACGAGGGAGACCAGCAGATGAACTCAACGCGTGTTTAAAATCCATGCTTCTCCCACGCTCGGTTATATGTTGCGTGTTCTCCGGTAGGTGCACCAAAAAACGTATACATTTAAGCATGTAATGGGCAAACAAAAAATGAGGTATACCCGAAGGCACTGCGGTAGTACTTAATGTAACTTTACTTCTTAAATGTTAATGTTTTACTGTTTAATAATTTATACGCTTCTTATATGTTGTTCAAATTCTTTTATCAAAATACCACTGACAGCGCAATGCACGATAACATGGAGTGAATACACCATACGCATCCGCCCACGGCTGCCCTGCTGTGCGCAGATAGGAGTTGATTCTACAATAAAATAAAATAAACATAAAAAGAGTAAAACAATCATCACCCATAAAGCGTGTGTGTGTGTATATATGTGTATATATATATGTTGATATGTGGATGTGTATATGTATGTATATATATATATATATATATATATATATATATATATATATATATGTAGATATGTATATATATGTGTATATGTATATGTATATATATGTTTATATGTGTGTGTGTGTATTTTATATATATAAAACACAGCAACACTCATAACAATGACAACACAATTACATTGACAATCATGTTACGTTATTTTTAAAATGTTTCCTTTTTTTTTCATAACCTCTTTAACACACTACTTCTCCGCTGCGAAGCGCGGGTATTTTGCTAGTTTTAGAATAAAAAGATACATTTGATTTCAGTCTGTAACAGCCAGTGTAATTTATGATATTTGTAAAGGTTAGCTTTATTTTTTTTTTAAATTCACTTTTCATTGTCTCAGTCGCGTTCAGGATACTTCCCTACCGCCCCCCACCTGACACTGCTGTTTTCACATAAAGACGCTCTATAGTTCTGCAGTGTATCACGATACATACGACCACGTGTTTTTTTCCCCCAATATTGCCAGTCCCCACGTGTTGCTGTATGCTGTTTCTTTTGTACTCCCGGACATGCAGAGGAAAGCCTAGTAAAGAGCAGTAACTTCAGCGCTATATGCAATCATCAGACACTCCCCATCTGATACTGCTGTTTTCACATAAAGACGCGCTAAAGCTCTGCAGTGTACTGAAGTGTCTGCATGCACTTTTCGTGGCATAATACGTGTATTTTTTGAGCATGCCCATGTAGCTCAAACACAGGAACATATGTTGATGTAAAAGTATAACAAAACAGGTGCACTTTTATTCAAGACTATAACCGAAGAAAAAAGAAAGCAAGTTACAGTAGGCGGTTGATATGACAACTTGCGTGGTGCAATGCTAAGAACTGCTGATTTCCATTCTGTGCTATATAACTGTTAACATTTGAATCTGATGATTGCATATAGCGCGGTCTTATTCAGTGTGCGCAAGAACATGCAGGTGGCCAGTTGCCGCGTGCTACAACGCACATTTTAAAAAAAGAAAGAGACAAATATATGTGACGTTTTGAAGAAATCATTTTATGACGCGAATAGTACCAATCAGAAAACATCGTCGAAGCAATGCAATATTATTTGAAAACGAACAGCGTCAGATCGGGTGTGAAGTTATACTGGTGCTGTTTGAGTCAGATCAAAAGCTGAATAAGCAGAAAAAGCTCCTGTTCTGACTCTAAGTAAAAAAGCATGAATTAATCAACAGAAATAACCGCGATTGACATTTTAAAGATAACGATTTACAGTGCATACCAATTTATAAATTCAATGTCCGTTTGAGGAAAAAAAAAAAAAACACTTTCTTCAAAGCTGGGAATCGAACTCACGTCTCTGTAGCACGACAGGGCTGTTGTGCCCCAAGTCAGCAAACCGTAGCGTTAAGCCACGGAAGCTGTTGTAGCATCCTTGAACTTTTTGTGAAAATGTTTATTTGATGTTTGGACTTCAGGCTTCACAGATTCTACAGTTTATGCCTACATTTTGTAACATTTATTACAAAAATATGAAAAAGTTTCTGTTTTAGCAATGTGTTTACACAGATTACTGTAGAAACGGAACACGCATGAAATGCATGTATTCCAAATAGCGATCTATTATTTTCATTCTAAAACTCCAGCAGTTCAGTCACTCCCAGATAATCAAACAAGCCATGAGCTGGGAAAACTTAGTGAACGTTCTGCGACGGTGGGGGATGGAATAGCCGGCTGCTCGCTGCTCCTTTTAATCGGCACATTTAGAAGACAAAAGAGAGGTGAGAACGGTTTTAAGGTGGGCCGGATCTACGAGTTTTTTCGTAGACTCTGGTAATTCTAGTGTTAGAGGGTCTTCCATCAGAAAGTGTGGAGTAATTTAGCAGCTATTGTTTCCAAGTAGAACAACTTACAATGGTGTTTGAGAGGTCTGGGAGAGTAAGAATTTGAGGCAAAGAGCAAAAATAACTCACAACATTAAACAAAGAGACTGAAAAATTAAATACCAAAAGCCAGAAAAGGGGAATGCACATCAGAACATGTGCATCAAAGTTAAAGAAACTCAGAGGACACTGAGATGGAAGAGAAGATGAGTGAAAAGGCCCTTTCAGAGTAGCTTACAACTGAACTGGATCCTTCCTGCAATAGTGAGCAGTTGCATTCTGGAGGAGGTGGAGAAGTTAGACAGCGAACCCTGCCACAAAAATTCTGCAATAGCACAGCTGAGAGAGGAACAGTGCATGAACAAGGAGGTAAGCAGCATAATTAGTGAGGAAAGGTCAGATCCTCTGAATATTATGAAAAAACAAATGACATATATGGATCAACTGAAGAAATCTGAGAAGTCCAGTGTCATGCTGAGATTCATGACCATGACTTCTAATGATGAAAAGATAACATCTTCAAGAGTAATGCTTAAGAGACAAATTTGAGGAAGGAGAATCAGAAGGATATCAGACTTTGAAGGTTAAGTTTAAGGTGACAAATCATTCGGGATGACATGCCACAGAGAAAAATGGCGATCTGGGCTGAAACGTGTAGGTTGTAAGAGGGAAGTGAGAGGAAGATTTGAGTGTCATCAGCATAGAGGTGGTAGCAGAAGCCTTTAAATTGGCTAAAGGTTTTTTTATTCACATCCCTAGTTCCTTCATTTAGCAAGAAATTCTCATTAGGCTGCTGACGGGTTTCTATAATAAACATAAAGTCAATGTTCTGATCAGTGATTGTATTACTGACAGAAATTTGCTATTAAGGTAATATTTATTTAAAACTGCACATTTAGCAGTAGAAGCAACCAAAATCATATCATGATGTAAGATCCTTAAAGCAACAGAATACTGTTAAGTTATTAAAATCAATGTCATAAATAGTTTTGCAAACAATCATTCATGTAGAAACTGACAAGGTACTGTTCAATTTAAATGGTCAGCAGCCTTAGCACAACTATAAAATTGTGAGAATAACTCTGTCTTTGTAAAATTACAAGACCGCTTTACACACTAAATGATACAGATAAGTACTTATAATTGTTTAATTCTCACAACTGAGGTAATTCTGCCATGAAGTATCTTATAGTTATCACAGTCTCTGGATGCCCCAGAAGCCTAGTCAAAACAGGCTGATAAGGAATCCACAATCCTAAAGTCATAAAGGGTGAAATAGCATTAACTATAAACCAAGCATCATACAGGGAAGCCAGCCATTTCAGAGAATCGAAAAAGTTCTCGGTCACCTCTACCAAGAAGGCATCCTTTGGTGTACAGTAATCCCTCGCTACTTCGCGGTTCACTTTTCGCGGATTCACGACTTCGCGGGTTTTTAAATACAAGTGATTGCCCGCCTATCGCGGAAGTTATGTTCCAGACCCATCAGCAACAGGAGAAAATCCGCGATATAGAAAGACCATATAAATAAACATTTTTATAGTTTAAGCCTTAAAATACCCATCCCACATGCTTTAAACAAATGTAAACTTATAAAACACACTTTGTTAACACATATGATATGTGGATGTCGGGCTAAGGATATGAGTAACATCTCACTCTTATAAAACATTTTAACTTCACGCAAGGCAAGACAGTGAGACAGGAAAATTGGTGATGTACAGGCTTTTAAATTATTGACACGCAGAGCGACAAGCAGCACAAAGTCCACTTCTCCTTAGCGTTCATTCAGCTCCCCACCCCCTTGACAATGCGAAGTGGCAGGAGCCTACTGCGCCTCCGGGGAGGGGGGGTTTGAGTGAACGTGCATTCAGCCCTCACACATCCCCACCCCTCCTTCTCCTTCCGAACGCGCAGAGCGACAAGCAGGCATTTTGGCAGAAGCAGTTCAAAGTCCATTTCTGCTCAGCGTGAGTTCAGCTGCCTCCCTTCACAAAGCGAGTGCAGACACATTGACGTCTGATCGCTGCGTGCAGTGTGCAGTGTTGGTCTGAGGTGTTTAAGAATGTAGAAAGTGTTTAAGAGCATAGGAAGTGTTTATAAGAGCGTGGGAAAGGTTAACAAGAGAGTGAGAAAGGTTTATAAGAGTGTGGGAAGGGTTTATAAAGCCTTAAAATATGTATAAATAATAAAATAAATATAGGTCGCTACTTCGCGGATTTTCACCTATCGCGGGGGCCTCTGGAACGTAACCCCCGCGATAGGTGAGGGATTACTGTACTCCAATTAGTAAAGCAGAACTGGTCAGGTCAGGTTGGGAAGCATACACTGGTATAGCATGTTGCCATGCCCACCACACGACAAAACAGCTCGGGATTCTGGTTGTCATTTCTACTGCCACTCTCTGGAAATGACCATCTATCTGCCACAGCCAGGTATTATGTGGGTGCCCCCTTGGCCTGGTCCAGCTGCTCAGGTCCTCAATAATGAGGATCCTGTGAGCCAGATCATCCCTGGAGAATCGTGCCACATGGCCGTAGTGTTGTAAATGATGCTCCCTAACAATGCAGGCTATGTGTCTCATTCGGGACTCCATGAGCAACTGCTCATTTGACATAAAATCAAACCAGCAGTACCCAAGGATTCTCTGAAGTTACACAACACAGAAGAAATCCAGTCTTCATCTCAAGTCACTGGAGAGCGTCCATGTCTCATAACCATAAAGCAAAACAGGAAGCACCAGGACTCTAAAGACTTGGACCTTCGTCCTTCTGCATAGATATTGGGAGTGCCACACACCCCTTTCCTGCAACCTCATGACGTCCCATGCTCTCTCAATCCATCTACTGACTTTCTGGTCTCTGTGGGAGTAGCTCTGTTGCAGCTGCCCATAGGAAGGCTGCTAGCAAAATGAAGTGGATGGGGGAAAGCCTTCAGGAGCCTCACCCCTGGAAGAGACGAAACTTCCGCAGAACCCTCCATGTATTATCTCTTATCAAGTGAAACATCATATTTTATTTGACTGGCAGACAAAAGCGTCATAAATGTCACAACAATTAGCATTTACTTGGATTCCTATAAAAAAAATAAAAACTCATTTGTATTTGGTGGCATTTCTCACAATACATCAGATTTAAACTTTTTGATCACCCCTCAAATTCAATCACAGAACGAAAAGTTAGAAGCAACATTCTAAAAAAAACTATCAATATTCTTTTATGTGCAAATGACAAAAAAGACAAAAGTGATGAAAGAAAACCAAATAGATGGATAACATTGTAAAAAATCTTGAAATGTAACTGATGTAAAACAACTTAAATAAATAACACACATTTTAAAGAAGTAAATGAGAAGATCTGTAACAATTTCATATTTTAACTAATAAATTATAAACCTTTAGAATGAATTAGATAAATTATTTCCCCAGAATGTATTACAGTCTGTGCAATTTTGTTAAATCAAGAATAATTCAGTCTATTGTTTTTATGTTTCAGGGATACCCGTTTTGTTAGCAGAATAAAAAGCAAAGGAGACATCATGTCATGAGTAATCACAGGGAGCAGGTGAAGGGTGTTTCTTTTTTTTAATATAGTACCTTATCAAAGTGTCATCATCCACAATCACCAGCCACTTTGTTTCTGGAACTGCATTGCTGACATATCTCTCCAAAATAGAAAACGTCTTCCCACAATGACCTAAAAATGACAAGAAAGAAAACATTAATTCAGACCACCTGCCAGGATAAAAAAGGGTTCTTTATAGGACAAAAAGAGAATGTAATATAGAAAGAACTCTATCTTAACTACTTGTACTTTTAAAGCAACCAGTTTAGCTGAATATAAATAGCAGTGCACACTTTTATGTCTTACCCAGAATATGGCTAACAGGGAAAGTCAGCTTTTAAAATGACATCCAAACAACAAAACCGGGACTCAAAAGGCCTAGTGGTAATTTGCACACTTAGTGACTGACACATAGACCACTTTAATCTTTTGAATGAGGAAAGAAGTAATTTATGTTTCAGTTGTCATAGAGCACTTTGTATTTAAAAATCTGAAGAGAAAGTATGATGATATCCTATTGTTTATGAATGCCTTAGTTATATTTAGTTATATTTAAATAAAGGAACACTAGATGTGTGGCCTTTATTCTAAGACATTTGCATAAAAGCAAAATGTTGAATTCTCCCAGAGCACTATAAAAATAATTGAGGTGTGAGTGCCATAGAAGAAATATAGCTGAATAAGACAAAAAAGCAAATGTTCCTAACTGACATTGTGACTTCATGAAGGAGATTAACAAACAGCAGCTGTCTCCATCCATCTAATCATTTTTTAAACTCTCTAACTTACTTAATGGAGAGTCCCGGGGCCATAGTTCATTTCAGAGGCCCCTTAACTACACAGAACCAAATTACAATTGCCAGGCCTAATGAATACACCTTTGCAACTCGCTGCTCTGTCTGCTGCTTGTTTTAGCTTAATCTGCAGGTCTTAAGGCTCCTTCTTAACCAATCAAATACTATTTTTGATGTCTAGTTGCAATTTTCTGTGTGGTTTGTATTGTTATATACTTAAAATATATAGAATGGGGTCTTTTTAGTGTTAGCATTTACTGAAGGTGTTATTGTGTGTAGCTTCCCTTTAGTTTTTCTGGTTTGCTTTTTTTTTCTATATTTTTATAGATCAAAACTAACAAGAAACCAGAAAAGCCAAAAGGTACATACTAAATTCACAATGCTCAACACTTTAAACTACCTTAATCTTCATCTAGAATACAAAGGCTGAAGGTGGCCCTTCAGCAGTGACATCATGGTGGATCCACATCTTGGGATTCCCCCCACAGAACACAAAAGATATAGCATGTAAACATATTACAGATTTAAAAATGACAAAAAAAAGTCCTCGAAACTGCCGGCAGTTTCCATTTTACCTAGAATTAAGTGTTGTTGACCATGAGCCCTTGTTTAAAACAAAGTCATTTTGTACAAACAACAGTACTGCACTGTAGAATCACCTTCCATTTTTTTCCCCCCACAGTCTTTTACTGGCTTCCCCAAATTGCTGTTTCACTCCCCTGTAAAATCCCATTCAAATTACTGGTTTCCACAGGTCTTCTTTTTTGATTGTTGTTATACTTTTCTTTTATACATTGTTGAATTTCACTTATTAAAATATTTGTAAGTTCCTTTTGATGCAACTGTAATTCGTTTTCATTTTTTTTCTTCATATAACTTTATTTCATTTTTTAATTAACGTATATATTCATGTATAATTCGGGTCTTGAAACCCGAAAAATTGATCATAAAATCAAACCCCGATTTTTTTACCCTGTAACAGATAGAGGGCGCTATCGCTCCCTTGAACCCTTGTTCGAGACACCAGACACCAGATAAAAGTCCAATATGACTTTATTTTATAATAATAATGTGCACAAAGCACCCTCCTCTCCACTCTGTGATCATCAGAGGTGACTGTGTGCAGAGGGTGCAGACCTATAAATACCTGGGAGTGCAGCTGGACGATAAATTAGACTGGACTGCCAATACTGATTCTCTGTGCAAGAAAGGACAGAGCCGCCTGTACTTCCTTAGAAGACTGGCATCCTTCAACATCTGCAGTAAGATGCTGCAGATGTTCTATCAGATGGTTGTGGCGAGTGCCCTCTTCTACGCAGTGGTGTGCTGGGGAGGCAGCATTAAGAAGAAGGATGCCTCACGCCTGGACAAACTGGTGAGGAAGGCAGGCTCTATTGTTGGCATAGAGCTGGACGGTTTGACATCCGTAGCAGAGCAACGGGCACTCAGCAGGCTCCTATCAATTATGGAGAATCCACTACATCCATTAAACAGTGTCATCTCCAGACAGAGGAGCAGTTTCAGCGACAGACTGCTGTCACTGTCCTGCTCCACTGACAGACTGAGAAGATCATTCCTCCCCCAAACTATGCGACTCTTCAATTCCACCAGAGGGGGTAAACGTTGAACATTATTCAAGTTATTGTCTGTTTTTTACCTGCATTTTTTATTACTCTTTAATTTAATATTTTTTTGCTGCTGGAGTATGTGAATTTCCCCCTGGGATTAATAAAGTATCTATCTATCTATCTATCTATCTATCTATCTATCTATCTATCTATCTATCTATACTCATAAATCCAATAATCAATAAACAACAATCACAATCCTCCACTCCCAGACGCGTTGCCACCCTTCCACCCAGCTCAGCTCGCCGTCTGGGATTTCCCATGGTCCTTTTATAGTCCATGACCCGGAAGTGTTTACAACCCCCCCAGTCCACGTGACTTTCCATCACTTCTGGGTCAGATAAAAAGTTCTCTTTCATCCCGGAAGCACGTCATTCCTCCTGTCGCTGTGACCAAGACTTACTTCCGGAGTGTAGGACACGTAATAATCCTTGGGCCTCCCTACAGCATCCTCTAGCGGCCCCCATGGTATCCAGCAGGGCTGTGGATAAAAACCCCATTGTCCAGGATTCCCTGCTGGCCTTCGGGGCACCTCCACGCTGCAGGGAGAGCTCCACCTGGCGGCTCGGGGGTATTGGCCAGGATGAATGGCCGGCCATATTCCACAACCCGTTCAAAAATGCGACACTTAATTTTTTTTCTTTACATTTTCTTGCCTCTTCCAATCTCGTATCAGTTTCTCAGACAAATAAAATTTTGTTGCAGCAGCGCAGTTACCAATTTCTTTCGTTACTTAAACGACGCTTAATTTAAAACCTGCTTCATATTTTCGTCTGATCAAAGGCTCCATCGTCGACAAGGGATGCTCTTACGATAAAGGAATATGAGGGTGTGAGATACAAAAACACAAATCAGTGCAAACGTTGCTTCAGAAAAGTTCAGGTATTACCGTGTGGTCACGCAGGTACAACAGAGAGAAAGAGAGGTTAGGAGCATGTGATGATGATACAGTGCATTGCCGCACCCACATAGAAAAAAAGGCAGTGTGCTCCGTGATTACTCTCTCAGGTGGGCGTTAGCATATCATAATCTCTTGGACCAATAACGTGAGTTTTCCACATTCGACTTATACGACCGACATTATAAAATACCAGAAATTATACGGTAAAATCAAGTCCCAACTTATCCACAAGTATACATGGTATTTTCTTTAATATTTGTTGGTCACTTTTGTTTTTTGCAAAACCTAGATTCCTTATTTTTTCCTTTCTTGAATTGTGGATATAAAGTAAGGATTCTGCACATCAGTTGTTTGATGGCTCTTGATAATATACACTATTTTAAGTTCCCCATGAAATTTAAACTGAGCCTTTTTTTCTTCAGATATTCTTTCCATAACAATTATATGATACATTTTTGATATATTTTAAATAATTTGCCTTGCTTATTACTTTTTGTTCTCAAATTATCTCTAAGAACTGTATCACATATACCATGGTTAGACCAGGCATATTATTAATATTCTGCTCTCTTTCCTCCCATATTTTCTGGCTAAACAAGGTTGAAGGTTGTGTCTTTCACAAAATGAAATAAATCAGGTGGTGTTAGTGACAATATTTCCAGTGTTAAAAAAAAATATGCATACATTTATCCAATGTACTGTGATTGAACATTAACTTTAGAAGATCCAGTATCTTTCTCAGTGCTGGTAGAATCACATTAAAAAAAAAAAAAAACTCTTATCTTTTGAAATTATTACAGACATTTTGGAATATTGTGACATTTTGATATTGTGAGGTATACAGATTGCTTCTTCCAGTATAATTGGAACCAGCACGAATTACCTCAAGATTTCCAAGACATGGGAAAAATCTCATTCACAGCATGCAGCACGCTACGGTTACTGTAATTCACCATTTTGGTTGTATACATGTGTGTTGCTTGTTTAATTTATATTTCTTACCATTTGTTAATTTTCTGTTTTAAAAAACTTTCTTAATTGAAAAGTAAATGTTTTTTGCTTAACTCATTATTTTGTTTCTTTGCTTTTTTGTCAGAAAATATATTTATCTACAGCTTTTTAATGACTTAAATAGCTCACCAATGTCAGCTACAACCAGTGAAATGAACCTGGCATCTCCATCTCAGACAGAACCTTTATAGTCCTCTGAATGGACCTTTAATTAGTTTAAGAACGAAAAATTAACTAACTGCAAACTAGAAGAGCAGTATTAAAATACTGAAACAGATGCAAGCACCTTATATTTCTTTAACAATTTTCTGTCTTCCATAATGTTTTGTCTTGGTACAGCATTATATTACTTTACTTTCCACTTTTGTATTTTTAATATGTAACCTTTGTCAGAATGCCTCAAATCTCACAGACGTACCACTGTTTATAAGGTATTGTACCATATAAATTCTCCCCACCTTCCCTTCTACATCTATAACTTCAGGCAATTAGGTGTAATAAAAGACAAGCAGGAGTTAAGTTACAATTTAAACAATGTATTATTGATAATATTCATAAATGATAACAATATGCAAAGTACATTTAAATTTTGGCAACCATACAACCTGATAAATGCTGATGTGTAGTGTCTGGCAGCACACAGAGTTGTTAGTTACTTAAAATGTCTCTAGTTAAGGCATCATTTGTGGTCAGCATTCTTCAGATCAGACCACATGCCTGTCTCAATATGGCTGCCGAGCTGTGCTCTTCATTGTGTTGTCCTTTTCAGTTCATGGTGTGAGATGGTCATTCATCAGTTTGGTAAGAGAGAGAGTGGGGTTAAGCAAATTTATAGGTTTTCTGTACAATCCCTATAGCCAATAGGGCGTTGTGGTACTTAAAGGCTTTTGATACAAGCCAGTTCCAAACAGCCATACTTCAGACCAATGGGGGAATAGAACACCTTCACACTTGCCCCCAAAACCATATGTTAAGGTAAAGCTTGGCAGTTAGGCAGCCTGGCTTTCCTGAGGAGGTTGAGAGAGAGACTTTAGCAGAGAAACACTTGCCAAACTGGTTTGAGGCACTTCCCCCAAATCCTGTTATAAAATTCAAAAAGACCCATTCCTAAAAGGGGGGGGAGGAATAAACATAAATGCTTCTCACTAATGCAACACTAATATTACATTGCTTTGCCTAAGTTACAAATAAAGACATACAATATATTTATCAACTTGTATGCAAAATTTCACATCACAACACATAATTAAGTGAAGTAAGCTACAACCCAAAAAACCTTTGCTGTCTTTTGAGTGTAAGTTAATTTTTTCAAGTAAAGAATAAAACATTGTAAAACTCTGTTTAATAACGTAAAATATCCGTTTTATCACTTCAGATTTCTGTATTAGTGAATACAGATGGGTATTATACAACCAAGTATGTACAGTGATCCCTCGCTATATCGCGCTTCGCCTTTCGCGGCTTCACTCTATCGCGGATTTTATATGTAAACATATTTAAATATATATCGCGGATTTTTTGCTGGTTTGCGGATTTCTGAGGACAATGGGTCTTTTAATTTCTGGTACATGCTTCCTCAGTTGGTTTGCCCAGTTGATTTCATACAAGGGACGCTATTGGCAGATGGCTGAGAAGCTACCCAACTTACTTTTCTTTCTCTCTCTCTTGCGCTGACTATCTGTGATCCTGACGTAGGGGGTGTGAGCAGGGGGGCTGTTCGCACACCTAGACGATACGGACGCTCGTCTAAAAATGCTGAAAGATTATCTTCACGTTGCTACCTTCTGTGTGCAGCTTTTAAGTATGCGAAGCACCGTGCAGCATACTTAAAAGCTCAAAGGGCACGTATTGATTTTTGACTTTGTTTCTCTCTCTCTCTCTGCTCCTGACGGAGGGGGTGTGAGCTGCCGCCTTCAACAGCTTTGTACCAGCGGTGCTTCGCATACTTAAGAGCCAAACAGCCCTATTGATTTGTTTGCTTTACTCTCTGTTTCCTTTGAAGAGGAAGATATGTTTGCATTCTTTTAATTGTGAGACAGAACTGTCATCTCTGTCTTGTCATGGAGCACAGTTTAAACTTTTGAAAAAGAGACAAATGTTTGTTTGCAGTGTTTGAATAACGTTCCTGTCTCTCTACAACCTCCTGTGTTTCTGCGCAAATCTGTGACCCAAGCATGACAATATAAAAATAACCATATAAACATATGGTTTCTACTTCACGGATTTTCTTATTTCGCGGGTGGCTCTGGAATGCAACCCCCGCGATGGAGGAGGGATTACTGTAATGCCCTTTAATAATACACATTTTATCATCTAGTATCTAAGTGCACCAGAGTTTTGGTCAACACAATGAAAGACATTTTTTTAGCCTTGCAACTTATTTTTTGAAGTCCTGTACAGTTCTTCTATTATATATGGGATCATAGATTGGGCATAGTTCAATGTTATTGGGGGCGGCACGGTGACGCAGTGGGTAGCACTGCTGCCTCGCAGTTAGGAGACCCAGGTTCACTTCCCGGGTCCTCCCTGCGTGGAGTTTGCATGTTCTCCCCGTGTCTGTGTGGGTTTCCTCTGGGTACTCCAGTTTTCTCCCACAGTCCAAACACATGCAGGTTAGGTGCATTGGTGATCCTAAATTGTCCCGTGTGTGTGTGTGTGTGTGTATGTGTGCATGCTCTGCGGTGGGCTGGTGCCCTGCCCGGGGTTTGTTTCCTGCCTTGCGCCCTGTGTTGGCTGTGATTGGCTCCAGCAGACCCCCGTGACCCTGTAGTTAGGATATAGCAGGTTGGAAAATGGATGGAAGGATGGATGTAATTGTCTGATGGAGATTTATAATTGTAGAATTGTATTATGTTTAAGATATGTGTTATAAGTAGTGATAAGTGAAACAATTTACATGAAATTGAATTTGCAGTAAAACCTTGAGTTTCACTTCACTAAAAATTCATTAAAAATATTGTTTTACAACAAGCAAAATTTTCGCCATTGCCACATATATTTCATCTAGTCTTCAAACCTATTCTTCCACATGCAAAAGCAAGGGGAAATTTATTCTACTGCAGAGCGTGGAAAGGGGGCGTCACAGATAGCACTTGCATATAAGCATATCAGTGGCATTTCCCTCCTGCTAAAATCCAGCAGCATAGGTGTGTGGCTGCTCGCAAATCTCCAGAACGATCCTGGCTTGGATCATCTTAACAGCAGATGTTGTTACATTTGTGCCCCTAAAATTAGCAGAGCAAGGAGGAGTAGGAAGCATGAATGTTCAGGACAGACAGTGCAAGAGGCAGATTACAGTACATGAAACCATACTGAAGGAGCCGTAGAAAAATGGGGCAGTGGTAGAAGTACTGAAGGGTGTCCAGAAAAGCAAACAGCAATACTGACAGTGTTTCTCCCCCATAAAAAAAAACAAAACAAATTTTAGCAAGTTTCACATTTTGTATTTATGAAATGAAATATAAAACGAAATTTTGGGGCAACTTTTCGAAACATTATGTGAAACAAAGTTCCAAGTGTTTTGCTCATCACTAACTGTAAGGAAAGCTACATTTAAATAAAAAAAACTGACTACAACATTTCCTTCCCATTGATTGTACAGTGATCTTGTATCACCTTTGGTGTTACTACTTAAGGTTCTTCTTCAAGGTACTGCTAAATTTTTCACCAGTATGACTAAGACACCAATTGACATGAGCAAGAACTGAGGACTTTTGACCACAGCATTTTTCAGATATATGCAAATTATTTTGCATGCTGACTTTTTCTAAGAAGCATACAGGGTATTCTCTATCAATCATCAATGTATGGATGCAGCCAACTTGTTTATAGTTGCTATGCTTCTTGCAACCATGTGACACTGAGATCATGTGACTTATCATGCTATGAATAATTAACTACTGGGTCTCACCAGCTTAAACATCAGCTAATGGATCACATATAAACAAATGAAGAACTTTAGTTATTAGTTATGTGTTCTGGTTTAGATTCTCATTTTTGTTTGCTACATCTGTTTTTTTTCTTAGACCCTTGCCTATTTTCCAGACCACACTTTTGTCCGCCTCATTTGGCTCTCTCCATTTCTCATTCTTTTTTACATCTTTATCTTAAGCAATTTAATATCTATGATTACTTTTTCTCTTTCTCTTGAGGGTCACAACATCACGATTAAAATATAGTATAAAGTATATTCACTTTTATATTAGTGACACAATTCTATATACCAAACTACAGATTAAAAGACCTGTAAGGTTTAGTCAACTCTCTTTAGGAGGCCCTGCTTAGTACTTTACTTATAAAGAACTTTAAACAAGGCCAATGTGATGTATTTCTCCCTGTGATATTCTCACTTACATACTTTCTGAATCTATCATAACTAATAAAAATTGTAGGATTATTGAACAGGTTACCTCATCATCTGATTATATAGTAAGCTTTATTTTAAGGCTCATAGTAATAACCTTGGGAACAATACCATATTTAGATAGGGCCATAGCACAGTGGTCAGCACTGCTGCTTCACAAATCCAGCTCTAGGTCTGAAATGTGGAGTTTGCAAAGTCTCCCTAAATTGCCATATGGTTTGGTTCTCACTGCTAGGATTTTCACTGGTCTCCAGCAACTCTCAGTTGGATTATGTGTGTTTGTTACACAGTATTTTCAAAAGGAAATAACTAATCTAACAGTAGTAACATTTCCACATTGGTACTTCATAAAGCATCCCATGACAGTATTCAAGAGAGAACATTTAATATTCCATTAGTCACTAAAACAGTCTACTTTAGTATGTGTTTATTTTGTGCCTTCTATACATATTGAGCACATAATCTGTATGTCTCTGTCAGTACAGGCAAGAAATGGAGTACCACCCTTCACCACAAAGCATTTACAGTGCAATGTTTTGCAAGAAAACCAAACAAAGTATTTAAAAGAATGGGAGCAGTGTAGTCTGGTGATATGATGTAAAGCCCTGCATATAGTAAATAACACTAGCAGTTTATTTTGCAAAAGTCTGCAAAATATATTTAGCGAATGAGGCCATAACAGTCATAATTTAAATAATGATTTAATGCTATAGTCAGAATTCTATTAGAAATTTGACAGCATTTTTTTCTCAGTTCTTTCCCCTTTATTAGCACATTCAGTCTTATTTCCGCAGTGGGAAAAAGAAGGGCATTACTCTCTATTACAGCATAGCCAATTATTTCTTAAAACAAACATGTGTTTAAAATTTTTTTCTTTTACTATTTAATTGAAACATGCACCTAATATATAACCTGGAACAGATTACAGAATTTATTTTAATCTCTCTGAACAATTTGGAGTCTGTGGTAGACAGTTTTACTAGGCCATATGGATTAGCAGTTTGAAAGAATTGCTCATGCCAATTTAGCAAATTTTGATCCTTTTGACAGGCAAAAAAGAGATCAAAAGTTTATAATTAAAACAAATTCTGAATTAGTATAAAGTATGCAGCTGACTGGAAGAGTCTTAGCTATGCCTCTTATGCCACCCATATTATTCAGTAACTGTCTGATAACCCAAGGAGGAGGAGGAGGAGGAGCAGGAGGAATAGGAGAGAAACCATTAATTCAGATATGTATTGATTATAAAAGATACAGAGAGTGAACCACAAGCTTCAGCACATTTACTTTTCAGTTTTCATATTTCTTATCTCATTTCATTAATCTTATCCCTAGCTCCTACAAGTAAATGGCCCAATATTTTTTGCACCCAGTTCTTTTTAACTAAAGACTTGAACCTCACAATACAAGTATAAGTTGTCAAAAACTAAGGGCTGAGGACGATAATAAAAAAAAATGATATCAAAAAGAAATGGGTCTGAAAAAAGTTATTTTATTGATTCAAAAAGTTACAGTTTTTAGATACACATACACTACTGGTCAAAAGTTTTAGAACAACTCAGAAGAGCACAATATCCATCCATCCATTATCCAACCCGCTATATCCTAACTACAGGGTCATTGGGGTCTGCTGGAGCCAATCCCAGCCAGCACAGGGCGCAAGGCAGGAAACAAACCCCGGGCAGGGCACCAGTCCACCGCAGGGCGCACACACACACACACACCAAGCACACACTAGGGATAATTTAGAATCGCCAATGCACCTAACCTGCATGTCTTTGGACTGTGGGAAGAAACCGGAGGAAACCCACGCACACACGGGGACAACATGCAAACTCCACACAGGGTGGACCCGGGAAGCGAACCCAGGTCACTTTACTGCGAGGCAGCAGTGCTATCCACTGCACCACCGTGCCGCCCCGAGTACAACATTATATTCAAAATTTTGATTCATTAAGGTGGCTGCCTTTTGCTGATATAACAGACAAACTGTGATAACCCTTTTGATTCAGAATTCCAGTGCAAGTCGCTAACTTTGCCTCCAGTAAAAGACCATCCCACTTCGTCCTCCATGTTTGACAGTTGGTGTCACACACTGAGAAACCAACCATCCTGTCACCAACTTAATGGCATACAAACACCCACAAACATCTTGATTCATCGGTCCATAAAACTTTCTTCCAATCTGCAGTAGCCACTTGTCCTGTCAAACCTGAGCACAAAGTCTCCCCTTCACAGCAGAAATTGAGACTCGCTTTATTCTGCCAGTGTTGAGCTGTGCTTGAATCTGTTGTGCTGTGAAGTGCCCATCATGCAAGCTGGCGACCCTCAGAATCTTGTTTTTGGATTAAGTGGTGACTTTGGGTCTGCCAGATATGTCCTTATCAGAGTTTCTTCCTAGTTTTCAGTTGTCTTTGGATTGTGTAGGCCACCATACTCAATAACGCACATCACCTGAGCAAACACAATCAACCCAAATGACAAACTCTATTCTCTGTGTAAGTATGCAAACGGCACCCAATGACTTGGGATCACAATGGAACAAAACAAAACAGCACAGGGGAGGCAATGGGGCAAAAAATGTGGAGGATGAAGAAGACAACAAAACATTTCAAATCAATTAAGAGCAACTGTGGGTTAACAGTGTCACCAACCATGAAATGAACATACAAGAACTGGACAGCGAGTGCCACCAGTACCTACATTGAGCCATTGCACTATAGCTGGAATCATTAGGAATTTATATCTAAGTGCAGATACAAAATGACGGTTAAACAACCAAGTTTCAAGTCAGAAATGTAAAAATTACTTTTGAAGATAATGAAATCAGAGATTTGAAGTTCATAAAATGAATGAAATGACAGAATATGAATCAGACATTCAGACATATTAATCATGATATGGCCTTTATGTGAAATAAGAAATCATAATCACAATCAGTTTATCAAATTCTGCATACTATTATGGGAAAAAATAGAATTTTTCATGCAGCGTATATATTAAGGCCACCAGAGTTTTCACTTTTATTGTGCAATGTTTGCTTGTGCAATAGCAACAGGCTGTCCCAAGAAGTTATTATATAAAAGAACTGGCCTTCAACCGAACAATTGATGATTCTGGCTCTAGCAGCTTCTGGCATCCTTGCACCCCCATGGGCCCTCAGTAATGTTCAAAATCCTTAGTAACATGTTCAATAGGAATAACAGGAAGTCCCTGGTAATACATGTTACTAAGTGGCAGAGTTTTTTTTAAGGTCTTTCTTTTAAGAGGCAGCAGCAGCATAGTCTGGGTTGTTTAGCAGAGATGGCACACTGTAATCATTGTCGTTCTTTAGTCACGTTACCAGGAGCTAAACCACAATCAAAACAACACAGCAAAACACAAGTCAAAGCCAGTAGTTCTGTTCTCTAAATGCTGGATTTTATTTGTGTTGCTTGTTTCAGCACTAAGTTTCTTCCTAAGGACTTTTATTTATTTGTGTCAAAGTTTGCACACTTTGCTTCATGCACTGCTATTCTGTTAAAACGCAACTTACAAATTGTTGCCACCTACTGGAAATGTGGATAAAAGAAGTAAAACAATACGAACTATCAAAAGAAAATTGAAAAGTCAGAATGTGAATGAATTCCTAACAATGACTTCATTATCACGACAGAAAATAAAAAGAACCTGAAATTAAAAGTGAGTAACACATCAAAACAAAAACATACACAATATAATAACTATTTATATGTTTCATAAACAGGGTCTTTCAATCTCCATATTTCCAATGTTTTAAAGATGAAAAATATCCCCACATATTCTAACCAAGACCAAGTGCTGACATGTAACAGGATGAAGGACTGCAACATAGTCTCAGTTGTCTGGCCATGGGGTCATATGATGCCTCTTGTCGTTTGAGACTTAGTCTAACCTGCTATTAAGAAGCAGGTATATGCACCTACTGTATAAGGAGAAGTTCACGTGTTCCTAGTACTTGTTGGGTTGTCTACACTGTAGTGCCCTGGAATGCTTCCACCCACTTCAAATGTTTCATCTGCTGTAGTGTCCTTGCCGTTACACTTGCAAGCCTTACCAACTCACAGCACATCCTTTCTTCAGAAATTAGCCTAAGTTTTGATTCTGTACATTTGCTGTCCAGGGAGACATATCAATGAAATTATGTGAAAGTCATTGTCGAAAACAAAACAGCTAACTAACTCCCTGTGTTACCTATAATCTTGTTTCACTCATTTAATCATTGTCTGAGTACATTTAGTGCAAAAAAATGTTATAGAAACTAAAAACTGACCACTTATGGTTTTGAGATTTTATAAATTATACTTTATCCATATAAATCCATGATAATACCAAACTTATGGCAGGCAGGCATACATAGGCATTTTTTTATACATACAGATACATAGACAGACCAACACTGACCTATGAGCATAACAAAAAGATAACTAGCCTCCTCATAAAAAAGACAAATAATAGTTATATAGCACATTTTAGAACTAGCCACTTAAAATTCAATTTTAAACAAATCCTAATAGGGCAAATAACACATTTCAGTACTGTATATTTTACACATTGCCACAAAAAAGTATACTTTTTATTTCCTGACATTATACATGCGACCCTGATTTATGATGCTGGAAGAAAAATTTTAAGATGGAGCCATGTCTGAATTATTGCCATGATATTAAAAAAGGCAAAATGTAGGTAAGCAGCCAAAGGAAATGAATAGAAATAGCTTTATAAGCAGTAATGCCTTATGATGGCATAAGAGAATGTTTATACACCTGCAAAATTATGGAACATTGTCAGATGCCAAAAACAGTAACAGCATATTGGCTAAATGTTTTAATGTTAATAAGCTGGTTTGTCTGTTTTCACTGGTTTAACAAGTTTTGCATTCCTTTTTTAAATAACACCTGCGAAGAAGTTCTTGAATGAGACAACCAATGTTCCTGAAGGTAAAGTTAACATTAAAAAACCTGTTTCTATTTGGCATTTGGTTCAATAGCTGCACAAAAGATTTGGATTTTATTGAAAAACTTGACAGATGCAAATAAAAAGTGAAGGTGGAAACATTTTAAAATTTGACAGGTGACTGTATGGGCCAAAGGATGATAACTCAAGAGAGAGCTACTGTTGTCAGATGTTTCAAAATTCAAAGTATACAATGCACTATAACACCGTAGAAGCTAAAAGGTTAAATTTATCTTTAAGGTACTAGGAACTAAAATGAGATTATGGCTTTGTGTCCCATGTCATCCCTGTGTGGAGTTTGTAAAGCACATTGAGTTGTGAGTAAAGCACTATATAATGTAAGGAATAATTATTATACTTGATGATTTGTCAATTTCAAATTTTAAACGTTATTATTTTTAACCAAATAAATAAAACACATAGCCCTAGGACTCTTGGCCTGTATATACTGTACCTTCACAGTACCTCAGAACAAAGCAGATATAGAAGGCATTAAATTCATTGGGGAGAGAAAAAGTAGAAGAGATTAGAATCTTTTTTTCTTTGTATTCCATAAACATCTCTAAACCTTTGTACAAATTATTACAGTTGTCAGTGGTGATCCACTATTTCTTACGAGAAGATACACAGATTGGTGGAAACCTTGACAACGTAAAAAAAATATAAAATATATAATGTGTGGTCAGCTTAGCTCTTAGAAAAACAAATGAGGTGGATGGGATGAATGGTTATGTCTCTTTTGACACGTTATATAATGCGAAAACATGAGAAGTAACAACATCATATATTGATCAAAAAAGATTTGGGCGGCAATAAAAGGGAAACCTGATGAAAATGCATTTTTTAACAGTTGCAACTTGTTATAAAAATTAAATATTTAAAATTGCATAAACAATAATGCAAATAACTGTTTTTGAGTGCGTGCAAATTCTGTCTTGATCCCCATCACACCACACCATAACATTGTTTCCATTGAGTCACCAACATGGAATGTTGCCTTTTCTATAAGTAACATAAACAACATGGTGCAGGAAAACCAACCTTGCCCTAGTGTCTTTAATGGGGAAACTAGCTGATTGTGCATTCAAGTGCAGACTCAGCCAGTTTGTCCCGTTTCTTCATTGACACTCTGTTAGTTGTTAATGAAAGCACATGCACCTACAAGTACAAGGACAGCCTTAGGACAGCGGAAAAGAAGGAAAGGACAATGAAAAAAAATGAAGGAAGCAAAATTGCTGAAGAAAGAAAGAGAGGAAAGAATTGGGTGCAGTCAGTGTGGTGAGAAGGTAGCAAAGTAGTCAGGGGAAACCTCCTGGAGAAGCATTGTCAGAGTTTCTCCTGGGTGTACCAGATCACTCCTGCTGAACAGAAGAGAGAAGGGGCAATTGTGTCCTCTGAGAGTCAGCAGGACCAATGAACAGGTGGTCGGAATAGGAATCAACTGGGGGCTGCTGTCACTGATATCTTGCCTCCACTGCAATTACTGGGGAGATGGGTGAGTGGAGAGAGGACAGAAAGAAAGAGAAGACTGAGGAGAAAGATAGAGACAGAGAAAGACAGAGAGGGCATCACTGGGAAGGAGACTTAAAGGCCAATTTAAACCATAATTTTATCATTGGTTTTATTGCTTACTTATTGGATTATTTACAGTATTTTTTTTTATGATTTATTTATTGAAAATTTTTGCGCCTCACCACTGTCGCTTGTTTGGATGTTTTTGTAGAATAATGGTTGGTTTAATAAAAAGCACAAAGCACTGTTTGTACCTATCTTATTGTTGTATGCCCTCATTGCACTTGTCCATCTTCGTTTCCATGACTATCGATGACCCGGGTTCAAGGTGATTGCTGCTGCAAGCAACCCAGGCATCACAACATATATTATTATATGTACCAATCTCATTATTGGGGAAGAACATACATGGTAAAATGCCCAAAAGCAGAATTCTAAAAGATACAATCTACGATAAACTCCAGTAGGTCTATGTCAAACAAAAATCTTAGACACGAACCTTATTTAATGAAATGGAACAAAACAGAAATAACATGGCACATTTACCTGAATAAAAGTGGCTTCATTTGCTCTAATTCATACAGTGGGAAAATTGCAAAGATTTGGTGGAGTAAGCAAGGCACCATATTACCTAGAAACATATTTAACTGCTTTGAAATATGCATAATAGGAAAGCTTTAAAGAGTTATACCAATACTGTTATCACTTTCAGGGTTGCTTACCTCTTTCTGTATTTGGTACTCCTAAATTTACCGTTGGAATTGAACTATCAGCATAATCACTGTAGTACTCAATGAAAGCACTGTCCTTCTCCCAAGTTTTCTTCACCACTGGAACTGCAATGAGATAATAGATAAAACAATACTTTAAATAAACACATCTAATAATAAATGTACTTTAACAATATGTAATATGTTTGAACTTCTCTACTCGTACTAGTAAAGCATTTGATGACACAACGTAAGGCTTGAGAACAAACAAAACAATAAAGCCTTTAACCATTCTGTTAAGCTCTTGTTTCTCTAAGTCAGAATATAATAGAGAACATTTATATAGTGTATATAATCATAAAAAGAACAATCAGAAAAATATGTGACACTAATTCACATATACAGTTAGGTCCATAAATATTTGGACAGAGACAACTTTTTTCTAATTTTGGTTCTGTACATTACCACAATGAATTTTAAATGAAACAACTCAGAGCAGTTGAAGTGCAGACTTTCAGCTTTAATTCAGTGGGGTGAACAAAACGATTGCATAAAAATGTGAGGCAACTAAAGCATTTTTTGAACACAATCCCTTCATTTCAGGGGCTCAAAAGTAATTGGACAATTGACTCAAAGGCTATTTCATGGGCAGGTGTGGAAAAGTCCGTCGTTATGTTATTATCAATTAAGCAGATAAAAGGCCTGGAGTCGATTTGCTTGCATGTGGAAGATTTTGCTGTGAACAGACAACATGCGGTCAAAGGAGCTCTCCATGCAGGTGAAAGAAGCCATCCTTAAGCTGTGAAAAGAGAAAAAACCCATGCGAGAAATTGCTACAATATTACGAGTGGCAAAATCTACAGTTTGGTACATCCTGAGAAAGAAAGCAAGCACTGGTGAACTCAGCAACACAAAAAGACCTGGATGTCCATGGAAGACAACAGTGGTGGATGATCGCAGAATCATTTCCATGGTGAAGAGAAACCCCTTCACAACAGCCAACCAAGTGAACAACACTCTCCAGGGGGTAGGCGTATCGATATCCAAGTCAACCATAAAGAGAAGACTGCATGAAAGTAAATACAGAGGGTGCACTGCAAGGTACAAGCAACTCATAAGCCTCAAGAATAGAAAGGCAAGATTGGACTTTGCTAAAGATCATCTAAAAAAGCCAGCACAGTTCTGGAAAAACACTCTTTAGACAGATGAAACCAAGATCAACCTCTACCAGAATCATGGCAAGAAAAAAGTATGGAGAAGGCGTGGAACAGCTCATTATCCAAAGCATACCACATCATCTGTAAAACACGGTGGAGGCAGTGTGATGGCTTGGGCGTGCATGGCTGCCAGTGGCAATGGGACACTAGTGTTTATTGATGATGTCACACAGGACAGAAGCAGCCGAATGAATTCTGAGGTGTTCAGAGACATACTGTCTGCTCAAATCCAGCTAAATGCAGTCAAATTGATTGGGCGGTGTTTCATGATACAGATGGACAATGACCCAAAACATACAGCCAAAGCAACCCAGGAGTTTATTAAAGCAAAGAAGTTGAAAATTCTTGAATGGCCAAGTCAGTCGCCTGATCTTAACCCAATTGAGCATGCATTTCACTTGTTGAAGACTAAACTTCAGACAGAAAGGCCCACAAACAAACAGCAACTGAAAGCCGCTGCAGTAAAGGCCTGATAGAGCATTAAAAACGAGGAAACTCAGCATCTGGTGATGTCCATGAGTTCAAGACTTCAGGCTGTCACTGCCAGCAAAGGGTTTTCAACCAAATATTAGAAATGAACATTTTATTTCCAGTTATTTAATTTGGCCAACTACTTTTAAACCCCTGAAATGAAGGCATTGTGTTAAAATAATGTTTTAGTTGCCTCACATTTTTATGCAATCGTTTTGTTTACCCCACTGAATTAAAGCTGAAAGTCTGCACTTCAACTGCATCTGAGTTGTTTCATTTAAAATTCATTGTGGTAATGTACAGAACCAAAATTAGAAAAACGTTGTCTCTGTCCAAATATTTATGGACCTAACTGTAATTGTCTATTTGTTAACTAATCACTTAAAAGACTTTATACATTTCTGTATCTTTATACATTTCTTTGTTATGTTACAGCCTTATTCCAAAATGGATTAAATTCATTTTTTTCCTCAGAATTCTGCACACAACACCCCATAATGACAACGTGAAAAAAGTTTACTTGAGGTTTTTGCAAATTTATTAAAAATAAAAAAACGGTGAAATCACATGTACGTAAGTATTCACAGCCTTTGCTCAATACTTTGTCGATGCACCTTTGGCAGCAATTACAGCCTCAAGTCTTTTTGAATATGATGCCACAAGCTTGGCACACCTATCCTTGGCCAGTTTCACCCATTCCTCTTTGCAGCACCTCTCAAGCTCCATCAGGTTGGATGGGAAGCGTCGGTGCACAGCCATTTTAAGATCTCTCCAGAGATGTTCAATCGGATTCAAGTCTGGGCTCTGGCTGGGCCACTCAAGGACATTCACAGAGTTGTCCTGAAGCCACTCCTTTGATATCTTGGCTGTGTGCTTAGGGTCGTTGTCCTGCTGAAAGATGAAACGTCGCCCCAGTCTGAGGTCAAGAGCGCTCTGGAGCAGGTTTTCATCCAGTTCCTGCCGCTGAAAAACTTCCCCACTGCATGATGCTGCCACCACCATGCTTCACTGTAGGGATGGTGCCAGATTTCCTCCAAACGTGACGCCTGGCATTCACACCAAAGAGTTCAATCTTTGTCTCATCAGACCAGAGAATTTTCTTTCTCATGGTCTGAGAGTCCTTCAGGTGCCTTTTGGCAAACTCCAGGCAGGATGCCATGTGCCTTTTACTAAGGAGTGGCTTCCGTCTGGCCACTCTACCATACAGGCCTGATTGGTGGATTGCTGCAGAAATAGTTGTCCTTCTGGAAGGTTCTCCTCTCTCCACAGAGGACCTCTGGCGCTCTGACAGAGTGACCATCGGGTTCTTGGTCACCTCCCTGACTAAGGCCCTTCTCCCCCGATCGCTCAGTTTAGATGGCCGGCCAGCTCTAGGAAGAGTCCTGGAGGTTTCAAACTTCTTCCACTTACGGATGATGGAGGCCACTGTGCTCATTGGGACCTTCAAAGCAGCAGAAATTTTTCTGTAACCTTCCCCAGATATGTGCCTCGAGACAATCCTGTCTCGGAGGTCTACAGACAATTCCTTTGACTTCATGCTTGGTTTGTGCTCTGACATGAACTGTCAACTGTGGGACCTTATATAGACAGGTGTGTGCCTTTCCAAATCATGTCCAGTCAACTGAATTTACCACAGGTGGACTCCAATTAAGCTGCAGAAACATCTCAAAGATGATCAGGGGAAACAGGATGCACCTGAGCTCAATTTCGAGCTTCACGGAAAAGGCTGTGAATACTTATGTACATGTGCTTTCTCAATTTTTTTATTTTTAATAAATTTGCAAAAATCTCAAATAAACTTTTTTCACGTTGTCATTATAGGGTGTTGTGTGTAGAATTCTGAGGAAAAAATGAATTTAATCCATTTTGGAATAAAGCTGTAACATAACAAAAATGTGGAAAAAGTGATGTGCTGTGAATACTTTCCGGATGCACTGTATCTATGTTATTTTTTAACTTCAAAATGTAAATGACACTCTCACTCTCTACTAAGTTAAAATTGCCAAGGTCGACTCATCAGCATTCATGAAGCCAGGCCTTTGGTAAAAGTACGATGCCTCATTAAAATCAGCTGCTAAAACTACTTTTGGTCAGATCACCACCACAGTATGCACATTCAGGTTCATTTAATTATACCACTACATGTAAACAGCTGCATTTTAACTAAAGGATGCATACATTTATTGCATTTTAAAAAGGTTACAACTACCCCTCTGCCACTCTGGATTCAAAATAAATTAAGGCACATTTAAAATGAAAATAAGAGTAGAATATATTAAAGCAAAGCAAAGTAAAAAAAGAATCCTTCATTCTGTACAGGAATAACTAAAAAAAGTCTGTCACCTAGAAAGCCATCCATCCATCCTCTTCCGCTTATCCGAGGTCGGGTCGCGGGGGTAGCAGCTTGAGCAGAGGTGCCCAGACTTCCCTCTCCCCAGCCACTTCTTCTAGCTGTTCCGGGAGAATCCCGAGGCTTTCCAAGGCCAGCCGGGAGACATAGTTCCTTCAGCGTGTCCTGGGTCTTCCCCGGGGCCTCCTCCCGGTTGGACGTGCCCGGAACACCTCACCAGGGAGGCGTCCAGGAGGCATCCTGATCAGATGCCCGAGCCACCGCCTCTGACTCCTCTCGATGCGGAGGAGCAGCAGCTCTACTCTGAGCCCCTCCCGGATGACTGAGCTTCTCACCCTATCTTTAAGGGAAAGCCCAGACACCCTGCAGAGGAAACTCATTTTAGCCGCTTGTATTTGCGATCTCGTTCTTTTGGTCACTACCCATAGCTCATGACCATAGGTGAGTCTAGGAACATAGATCGACTGGCAAATTGAGAGCTTTGCCTTACGGCTCAGCTCCTTTTTCACCATGACAGATCAATGCCGCACCGATCCACCTATCGATCTCACGCTCCATTCTTCCCTCACTCGTGATCAAGACCCCAAGATACTTGAACTCCTCCTCTTGGGGCAGGATCTCGCCTCCCACCCTGAGAGGGCACTCCACCCTTTTCCGGCTGAGGACCATGGTCTCGGATTTGGAGGTGCTGATTCCCATCCCAGCCGCTTCACACTCAGTTGCGAACCGATCCAGAAAGAGCTGAAGATCACAGCCTGATGAAGTAAACAGGACAATATCATCGGCAAAAAGCAGTGACCCAATCCTGAGTCCACCAAACCGGACCCCCTCAACACCCTGGCTGTTCCTAGAAATTCTGTCCATAAAAGTTATGAACAGAATCGGTGACAAAGGGCAGCCCTGGAGGAGTCGAACTCTCACTGGAAATGGGTTCGACTTACTGCCGGCAATGCGGACCAAGCTCTGACACTGGTTGTACAGGGACCGAACAGCCCTTATCAGGGGGTCTGGTAACCCATACTCCTGGAGCACCCCCGGCAGGATTCCCCGAGGGACACGGTCGAATGCCTTTTCCAAGTCCACAAAACACATGTAGACTGGTTGGGCAAACTCCCATGCACCCTCCAGGACTCTGTTAAGGGTGTAGAGCAGGTCCACCTTTCTGCGACCAGGACGAAAACCACACTGTTCCTCCTGAATCCGAGGTTCGACTATCTGACGGACCCTCCTCTCCAGAACCCCCGAATAGACTTTTCCAGGGAGGCTGAGGAGTGTGATCCCTCTGTAGTTGGAACACACCCTCTAGTCCCCCTTCTTAAAGAGGGGGACCATCACCCTGGTCTGACAATCCAGAGGCACTGTCCCCGATGTCCATGCGATGTTGCAGAGACGTGCCAACCAAGACAGTCCTACAACATCGAGAGCCTTGAGTAACTCCGGGCGTATCTCATCCACCTCCGGCCCTGCCACCAAGAAGTTTTTTGACCACCTCGGTGACCTTAGTCCCACAGATGGGGGAGCCCACCTCCGACTCTCCAGGCTCTGCTTCCTCATTGGAAGGCATGTTAGTGGGATTGAGGAGGTCTTTGAAGTACTCCCCCCACCGACCCACAATGTCCTGAGTCGAGGTCAGCAGCGCACCATCCCCACCATATACAGTGTTGACACTGCACTGCTTCCCCCTTCTGAGACGCCAGACGGTGGACCAGAATCTCCTTGAAGCAATCAGAAAGTCGTTCTCCATGGCCTCCCCAAACTCCTCCCACGCCCGAGTTTTTGCCTCAGCAACCACCAAAGCCGCATTCCGCTTGGCCTGCCAGTACCTATTAGCTGCCTCCAGAGTCCCATAGGACAAAAGAGTCCGGTAGGACTCCTTCTTCAGCTTGACAGCATCCCTCACCGCCGGTGTCCACCAACGGGTTCGGGGATTGCCGCCACGACAGGCACCGACCACCTTACGGCCACAGCTCTGGTCAGCCGCCTCAACAATAGAGGCACGGAACATGGACCATTCGGACTCAATGTCCCCCACCTCCCTCAGGACGTGGTCGAAGTTCTGCCGGAGGTGGGAGTTGAAGCTAATTCTAACAGGGGACTCTGCCAGACGTTCCCAGCACACCCTCACAACATGTTTGGGCCTACCAGGCCTGACCGGCATCCTTCCCCACCATCGAAGCCAACTCACCATCAGGTGGTGATCAGTTGACAGCTCCGCCCCTCTCTTCGCCCGAGTGTCCAAGACATGTGGCCACAAGTCCGACGACATGACCACAAAGTCGATCATCGAACTGAGGCCTAGGGTGTCCTGGTGCCAAGTGCACATATGAACACCCCTATGCTTGAACATAGTGTTCGTTATGGACAATCCGTGACGAGCACAGAAGTACAATAACAAAACACCGCTTGGGTTCAGATCGGGGGGGTCATTCCTGCCAATCACGCCCTTCCAGGTCTCACTGTCATTGCCCACATGAGCATTGAAGTCTCCCAGCAGTACGAGGGTGTCCCCAGGAGGTAAGCCCTTTAGCACCCCATCCAGGGACTCCAAAAAGGGTGGGTACTCCAAACTGCTGTTCGGTGCATACGCACAAACAACAGTTAGGACCCGTCCCCTCACCTGAAGGCGGAGGGAGGCTACCCTCTCGTCCACCGGGGTAAACCCCAATGAACAGGCTCCAAGTCGGGGGGCAATAAGTATGCCCACACCAGCTCGGCGCCTCTCACTGGGGGCAACTCCAGAGTGGTAGAGAGTCCAGCCCCTCTCAAGGAGATTGGTTCCAGAGTCCAAGCTGTGCGTCGAGGTGAGCCCGACTATATCTAGCTGGAACCTCTCGACCTCGCGCACTAGCTCAGGCTCCTTCCCCTTCAGAGAGGTGACATTCCATGTCCCAAGAGCCAGCTTCTGTAGCCGAGGATCGGACCGCCAAGGTCCCCGCCTTCGGCCACCACCCAACTCACGCTGCACCCGACCTCCTTGGTCCCTCCCATAGGTGGTGAGCCCCTGGGAAGGGGGACCCACGTTGCCTCTTCGGGCTGTGCCCGGCCAAGCCCATGGGTGCAAGCCCAGCCACCAGGCGCTCGCCATCAAGCCCCACCTCCAGGCCTGGCTCCAGATGGGGGCCCCGGTGACCCGCGTCTGGGCGAGGGAAAACGCCGTCCAAACCTACAAAGCACTAAGGAAAATTATCTACTCATGTAGCAGCTTTTCTGTACTCTTTCAAAAGTTACATTTTCTGCAGTATGATAACTCTGGCTCTCTATAGATCATGTAATGTAAGAGAAAGGAGATCATTTCAGTGTGCCCTCCCAGGATAATCGGAGCAGCACAGATACAGCCTTGCAATCTATAAACCTCTAGTGAAGCATTTCTCAAACCCAATGGGTCACAGGCTGCTGCTGATGGGTTGTGAGCTGTTATTGTTTATAGTGATAGTGGGTTGCAGTTCTGATGATCGTGCTCAATCCAAGCTTTGACGATGTGCTTGAATTACCATGGGGAAGCCCCCACCCTTAGACGATCAATAGTTTTGTGAGGAAAAAAATGAGTTGTGATACCAAAAATGTTGAGAAACCATCCATCCATCCGTTTTCCAACCCGCTGAATCCGAACACAGGGTCACGGGGGTCTGCTGGAGCCAATCCCAGCCTACACAGGGCACAAGGCAGGAACCAATCCCGGGCAGGGTGCCAACCCACTAGGTTGAGAAACACTACTCTATTTTGAGACCAGTTGGATACATATTGGAAATGCACAGACAGAGAAGTGATCTTCAAAATGTTGACGTTGATGAAGGATTTGTTAGTCTTTTAAGACTGACTGAGCACTGTGTCTACAGGTAAATGCCCTTGAAGAAATCACAAAAGCACACATTAATACCAAAAGTGAGACTAGAAATTCCACTGAGCTTACATTACCCCAGAATCTCTTCATCAGCATGAACATTTTGAAGATCACTTATCTGTCTGAGCATTCCCGATGCATAGATCAATTGTTTTAAAATGGCATCATGTTGTGGGCGACATTCCATTCCAGATTGGTGGCGGTGTGCCGTGAGGCTAAATGCTTGGCTGACAGAAACCCTTTAGAAGGAAACAGGGAGGGAGCCCCTGGATTCCACAAGCCTCAATAACATTCAAGACGATAGGTAGAAACTTTCAGAGAGAAGATAGTGGGTTATTCTTACTGAATTGGAAAGAGTAAAAGAGACGGAGAGACAGAATGACTATGAAAGGGCTATCACAGATACACTGGCAGTGTGACATTAAATGTGACCTGTGTCAGCATGCAACTAACAACAGGTCTTACTTTACCAGGCAATTCCTGTGGAATGTAAATGAGAACAGTGAGGTTGTTAATGTTCAGTTATTATCATTTAAAAAACACACCCATTGCTAAGTACAGTTACAATATGTTATATTATCTCTATATATATCATTTCCAAAACTAACTATCCCAACCCTTTCTACCTTCATGCTTTGGCAGTTTGAATGTGAAAAAGTACAAGTGGTGCTAAATGATTTTTGGTAGCCTACCACTTATACCAGGCAAAAGTAATTGACAGCAAAGGATTATTCAATAGGAAAAGGCAGAGCCCGTTGGACAAAACCATCATGAAAAGAGGCACTGGAAAAATAAATAAAATAAAAATATATGCTCCATTTGGAAAAGTCACATTGTGAAAAATAAGGTTTTTGAAAAAATGGCCATCATGAAATAAAACCTGTAATAACAATAATATAATGACATTGTATTTCATAATAATTAGATGACTTTTCATAACAATTACATGACTTTAATTGCAGTTTTTTTATTGTGGCAAAGGGCGCTATATATGTGCCCAACCTGACACAGACTGACAACAGAGGCATGTTAAAAGCAAAAAAAATAGTTTTATTCTTCAGCTGGGGGCCACGTCTTCCCCGTGTCCCTCAGCCCTAACACAGTCCCAAAACATACAAAAGCACAAAGCAAAACACCACCACAAAACACTCTTCTTTCATCTCAACTTCTCCAAGGCAGCTTCGTCCTCCTCCTCCTGATTCTGGTACCCAGAGTGGTGACTGTCGGCTCCTTTTATAGCCCACCCGGAAGTACTGCAGCTGCTTGTTGACCTACTTCCGGCTGCACCTCCGGGTATGGCTGCATTCCCACCCAGACGGGCTTGTTAGGCCATGCAGCTCCTGGCGGTGGCCACGGAGCCCAACAGGAATGAGCTCTGGTTTTCCAAAATATTGGCCCTGATGCAACGCAGAGGGGCTGCCACCAATTGTCCTGGGGAACGTAGTGTGCATCCCATGGCTGCTCCCCCGGATACAGTGTCAAAAAAGTCCCGGCCATCTGCCACACTACTGACTCATTTATATATATATATATATATATATATATATATATATATATATATATATATATATATATATATATATATAAATTATACTATGTATATAATGCTGTATTTTTGTGTACCATTATTTATTTCATAATTGATATTTTCTTTATTTCATTTTGGATTAAATGGTATTCCATAGGCTTCCATATTATTGAGGGAAGAAAATCAACATCTTAACAAGAATAAGATATGAAGCATTTGCATTTCTTGTAATGGACTTTTATAGGGAACAATTTTCCATCTGGTAGCTATTTTTGGAATTACAAGAGCTGTGTAAAGAGCACTTAAAAATAAGATGTGATTTTCAGGGTGCATCTATGAGGGAAGAAAGAGCAAGGAGCATCTATAGGTTATTTTTTTTAAACAAGACATCAATGTCTCTCTTTTCTTATGAGAGAGATGTAAATCTTCTTATAAACTAGATAAGGAAGAAACATTTCTTTCAGAAAGGTCAGACTGGAAAAACAAATTAAATTCTGCAACAGGTTGCTTCAAATCAGACTGTTAAAAAAAACTGGTAAAACAACACAATTGTAACATTACTCCTTTGCATACACTGAGAAGATTAATCATTATAAGGATGTCCAGGACATGACCCGTTCCGAGTATTATTCCAAATAATAAGAAAAGCAAAATTAGAATGGCATTTAGCCTAAAATCTATTACATCATAGTTGCTAGGTACAATTCCTTCTAATATTCACATCAATGGTTAATTTAATTTATTTATTAATAATTCAGACAAGTTGAAATTGCAGACCAAGAAGTCATTTTCTAGATACATTACTCTTGAATCACAATTCTCCTCTCTTTCCACACTATACATAACATTATATTAAATACAAAGAAAAGATTTTTGCCATTTATTATGATTTATGTGAAACCAGCAACTTAACTCTTAGACCCAAGTTTCTGACTGTTGAAAATCTTAATTATGGCAGGTGCACAGCTGCCTGTTTCCAAGATTCTGACAAGAAGGAAAGGGTGGGCACATGTTTGGGATAGGACTGAGTGTAATTCTAAAAGAGAAAGAGGTCATATGAGGAAGATAGCCATATGTCAAGAATGTTTGACTCTCTAATGAAGAAGGAAAGAAGATTTCCTGGTTAACAGGAGGTGGCACAGGTTCCAAGCCTGGATGGATGGAAACAGTGTTGTCTCTGAAGTAAGGCAGGCAACAGGCAACAGATAAGCTGCTTTTAAGGGGTGGAAGTTTTAAAGCTCCAGAATGTTCAGGGACACCAGAAGCCACCATCCAAAGAAAAGTTGACCCTTAACCAGTAAGGATTCTCAGATGTGAGAGAATAATTTTGAGGCAAAATAGTCAAGTATGTCAGTATGCTTTCCATATTAAAATACAGCATCTATCTTAGAAGTATAAAAGGGTTAATAAATGTCATAAACCTATTCAAGCCAGATAAAGGTTAAGTGAACAACAAAGACAAGGATGTACCAGGAGAAGGTTAATGTAATACACCAAATGTACTAAGAGATCGGCAGATGTCCTGTAAACAACAACACTGAACAGTTCTCACATACACAGAACTTTCAAGGGTGCTGGCTAAACTTAATGGTATAAGAACAACAACAGTATGATAAAATCGACTTTTCTTCAATAGGTCATTTGGGTGTAGACCAATGAACCAATCAGAGGAAATGTTAATTCAGTTGTTTATAAAATTGACCTCTGTCCTTATTATTTTGACCAGTCTAGTCATTTTGTAACAGACTGCTGTGATGAATGCTCCCAATTCAAGCATTTGATTAAGAGCAATTAATGACTCAAGGAATAAGTTTTCTCCTGCCTGATTATTGACTCAAAGAGTCCTAGTAGGGGATACGTTTTTTTCTTCAATTAATGTTATTTTCTACTACACAGACTTGGCTGGAAGAGACCACGGTAGGTTGAAAATACCTTGAAACACAAGTGACACTAGAACTGAGAGGAGAACTCAGAAAAAGGGTCATTGAGGAGAAAAAAAGATTAGGTTGAGGAGAGATACATAAAGATAGGCAAAGATGTGCAATACATTACTTTTAGTATTAGAGTGTCTGAGAAATAGAAAAACCCATGAAGTTAAGCGCTGATAAGATGCAGGGGGTTGTTTTTTTTTTGGTTTTGTTAATCTTTTCTGCTATGCATTCTCCTTTATTTTTACCTCCCATGGATGTTATTTTCATAATTAGCACAACATTGTTTTTATCTGTGGGTCACTTGGCAACATTTAGAAGGACTCTTTAAGAGCTAAATATAATGCATCTTTACATGACAGCACTGTTCCTGATTGCCCCAAAGTGGTTACTAGGAAAGCAATATTAAATATGTCACCTTGAAACTAGAATGTTGTTAAGCATTAGAAACTGAATTTAATTACATCTATTATGTAAACAATTAGAAAATCTAAATCTAAAACACTGCAGCCTATTTGAAAAGTTGCCTTTCAGTCACAGCACCCTTATATCTGTAGCCTCCTTAGTGTTAGACCCGAGTGTTGCATGGGCTGCAAAAAACATGCTAAAAGCAGTAGCCCTGAGTGTCACTCGGACAACTGTAAAGATGTATTTGAATAAGTGTCAGAAACAAGAATCACTATAGCTGTAAAGGTGCTGTCAGTGTAAGTCCTGAGCATTACTTGGGCAACATTATACGCAGTTCTTGAGTAAGCGTTATGTTCGAGCATTACATGGGCAAAGGTGTCGGTGCATGTTCTCCTCTCACATGTAAGTGTGATCAGTAACCCTCTCCATAATAATGGCTTCTCATAAGAAATGTTTTTCAGTAGCCCAGGTGTTGCATGCTCTTGCTAGTGATACAAGCAGTGATATTGAGGATGTTGAGGAGCTTCTCATCAGCAGTGATGAGGAAGTTAATCTATCCTCAGGTGGTAAAACTGAAACGGACAGTGAGCCCAAAAGTGACTCTGATGAATCCAAAAGTGACCCTCATGTCTGGCTGTCTGTTGACCCTGCTTCAAATAAACCGGCACCACCTTGTCTTGACTTTGTGGGGCAGCCAGGAAAGTGGATTTTGACAGCCAACATCCACTCACTTACGTGAAGTTACTCCTGGATGATGACATGATTGACAGAATTGTTGTCGAGACAAATTGTTATGCTAAACAGTGCTGGGCAAATAACTGTACACCTAAGCAGTTTTCCCGTTCAAAAAGATGGGAACCAGTAACTGCTGATGATACTGTATCTCTGCCTTTTTAGGCTTATTGATGTTGCAAGGACTCGTAGTAAAACCTGAACAGCGATGGTACTGGTTTAAGAACAAAATTTTGGCAACACTGTTCTTTGAGGAAATTGAGTGTATGTTGTCACTAATTATGAAATATCTGTACTTTACCAACAATGATGACTTTGATAAGAATACCCATCCAGCACACAAACTGAAGAAAATTTGGGAGATATACCAGGCCATTGTAGCAAAATTTTTGAGCATTTGCTTTCCAGACCATGATGTCAGTACTGATTAAAGTCTCATGGCTTATAAGGGCAGACTGTCATGGATATAGTACATTGCGTCAAAAAGAGCAAGATTTGGTATGAAGCTTTATAAGCTTTGTGAATCTAAAATGGGATACATTTGGAATTAGGTTCTGTACACAGGGAAAAGGACAATGTTTGATCTGAAATACAATCAGTACAACATTTCTACGTCATCGGTGCTGACTTTGATAGATATTCTGCTGGATGAAGGTTACTGTGTAGCCACGGACAATTATCATATTTCACCAGAGCTATTTGCCATCTTGCTGCAAAGAAAAACTGACATATATACAACAGTGCGTCCCAAGCATCAGGGCATGCCTGAAGACTTTGGCAGAGCTAAATTACAGCAAGGTGTGCTAGCAGCTTGGCAAAAGGGTAAAGTACCTGCGCTGAACAGGAAAGACAAGAAAGATGTTTGTCTTTTTAGCACTGTACATAATGCAGCTACAGTCACTGTACAAAAAAAAGGCAGCAAGCAGGTTGCGAAGCCTTGTGCTATGGTCGACTACAATAGAATGATGGATGGTGTAGATCATGCGGATCAAGAATTGACTTTCTATCCCGTTATATGCAGGCAACAAAAAAATACTACAAAAGGATATTTCATCATCTGGTGGAACAGTGCCTTTGGAATTAATTATTCTTATATAAACAAAAAGCTGGCGAAACTGTATCTCATGCAAACTCTACATGCCAGCTTGTAGAGCAAATCATTGCTGCACATCCACCATCCACACTACCGCTAAAGAGACGTGGTCGACCTTGCACATCGTGGATCAATCCAGAGCGTCTTATTGGTAGATATTTTATTGATTATATAACTCCAACAGAGAAAAACCAGAATCCAACTTGTGCCTGTACAGTGTACTGTTCAAAAACGGATAAATCTGGAAAGAAAGAAAAACATGCTATTATTGTCACGACTGTGATGTTGGATTGTGTTGTTCATCGTGCTTTAAGATTTACCACAAAAAGGACTCATTTTGTGATCATATCCTGTTTTGGCATCATCAGTAGTATTATTATTACTGTTATTATTATTTTTGTTATTATTGTTCATTTCATATTATTATTTTTATGAATCATTACTATTATTTGCATCATTAATATACTTTTGAGATTTAATAAAAATGTAATTTTTCATGTAAAAGAAACATTTTTTTATATGTTTTTATGGAATAAAATGCAATGCTATTTATTAATGCAGAAACATCAATGCAGGAAATCACATGACTGATGAATAAATAAATTTAGATCTACTATAGTGCAGAAGCGCTGTCCTACAGTAATTGTGTTTTACAATTATGCAATGTTATTAGGTGTTTAATAACATCCCTGTCTGAAGTTAGAGAGGTGTCCTTAGTCATTAGTACTTTAAGTGGCACGGGTTATTTATGGTTGTTCACACAAGGTAAAGACATCTGTAAACATTAATTTTAATTAGTACAGTATGTTGAAGGAACTGAAGACAATTAATGATATTTGCCTTCTTGTAACAAAATATTTCAAATGAACAAACTGTGAATGAATGACAATATCTATAATCTATCTAACTACTTGGTGGGTGGTGTGAATTTCTACTAATAAGTGGAATTTCTGTAAACGGCAGGATTTTATTATCAACTGTAAACTCAGAACATTAAAATTTTAAGGGAGATATGTGATGGTCATGGGCAACTTATTTAACTGTAAAATGATTTTCATAAATGTTTATGCACCCAATGTCGATGATATGGAATTCATGCAAAATCTATTTGCATCCATTCCTAATGTGAACACTCATAAAATTATAATGGCTGGGGACTTTAATTGTGTTTTAAATCCACTCTTAGATACTGAAGGACTCCTGTCACAGGGGGGACGACATCTAACACTACTAAGACAATTACACAGTTTGTAACTGACCACAACTTATCAGACCCCTGGAGGTTTCTAAACCCAATCTCAAGAACATATTCATTCTACTCACCAGTGCATCATAGCTACTCGAGAATTGATTATTTCTTTATAGATAATAATTTCTTGCCTACGATTAAATCTTGCAAATACGACACAATTGTTATCTCCGACCATGCACCTCTGGTCTTGGAGCTAAAATCATTATGCCCCTCACACTCACCTCGCAGATGGCGACTTATCCCACTTCTTTTAGCAGACGAGAACTGCACAGAATTTATATCCAAACAAATCAGTTTCTTCCTAGAGACAAACACACACTCAGAGGTTTCTGCAGGAACACTCTGGGAAACTATAAAGGCCTTCTTAAGAGGACAGATTATTTCATATCTTTCCCACAGAAATAAATTAGAAACCAAGAAAGTGTCAGAGCTAAGAAGCGAAATTACTAGAATAGATGAAGAACAAGCCAGGCGCCCAAGTGAGGCTCTTCATAGGAAAAGGCAGGCTCTGCATACAGAACTCAACATCTTGACAACTAAAGAAACTGAACAACTGAAACTTTCTGAACAACAGGCATTAATCACCGTCTTTCCTAAACAAAATAAGGACTTGTTACAATGTGCATCATACAGACCAATTTCAATTCTGAATAATGATGTTAAGATACTCTCAAAAATTATAGCTAGAAGGATGGAGAAAGTGCTGCCTTCGGTAATATCACAGAATCAAACTGGATTTATTAAAGGCTGACACTTATCTTCCAATCTTTTATGCCTGTTTAATGTAATACATTCACCAGCAAAGTCAAACACCCCAGAGATGATATTATCATTGGATGCAGAAAAAGAATTTGATATGATTGAATGGAAATACCTTTTCACTGCACTGGAGAAATTTGGGTTTGGCCCGAATATTTGTTCATGGATTAAACTACTGTATACCAATCCAGAAGCTTCAGTTTGTATTAACAACATTTGCTCAGACTACTTTAAACTAGAATGTGGCACCAGACAAGGATGCCCCTTGTCACCACTGCTGTTTGCAATCACCATTGAACCACTGGCAGTTCACTGTCAAAATTCTTATCAGATAAAGGGGATTATCAGAGAAGGACTGGAACAAAAAATTTCTCTATATGCAGATGATTTGGTTTTATATATATCAGACCCAGAAAACACTGTGCCTGCAGTTTTAACAGCACTTACAGAATTTCAAAAGATCTCTGATCTCAGAATTAATTTGAATAAAAGTATACTCTTTCCAGTGAATTCACAAGTATATAATATTAGATTGGACACCCTACCTTTTACCATAGCAGATCAGTTTAAATACCTAGGGGTAAATATCACAAGTAAACACAAAGCTCTTTATCAACAAAATTTCAGCGTCTGTATGGAAAAGATTAAGCAAGACTTGCATAGATGGTCAATCCTTCATCTCACTCTAGCTGGAAGAATTAATGTTGTTAAGATGAACATCCTTCCTAAGCTTCTTTTTTATTTCAAAACATTCCAATACACATCAATAAATAATTTTTTAAGCAATTAGACTCAACCATAACCTCATTTATTTGGAACTCAAAACATTCACGTATCTGAAGAGCGACCCTACAAAGACCTCAGGCAGAAAGTGGCATGGCTCTACCTATTTTTCAGTTTTATTACTGGGCAGCAAACATACAAGCTATAAGAACCTGGACACAAAGAGATGAACATACACAGGCTTGGTCAGCAATAGAAGTAAAATCCTGCAGTACTTCTTTATATTCCCTGCTCTGCGCTCCAATAAATGCAAGTTATTGCAAATATACTAATAACCCAATTGTGCTTCACTCACTCAGAATATGGAACCAATGTAGAAAGCGATTTAAGATGGAAAATCTTTTATCCGTGGCACCTCTGCAGGAGAACCACCTCTTTCAACCCTCGCAAATATATCTAGTTTTTAATATCTGGAAAAGATTTGGGATTAAATTGCTCAGAGATCTTTATATAGACAATATCTTTGCATCCTTTGAACAATTATATTCCATATTTAACCTTCAAGCTACACATTTCTTTCACTATCTTCAAATTAGAAACTTTGTTAAACAGAACCTGCCCAATTTTCCTCATCTCGTACCCTCCACCATGCTGGAAAAAATACTGCTCAATTTCGAGGACTTAGACACCATTTCTGCAATACTGTATATAAAATTTAATTAGAGTCCCTTACTTTCAAAGATCCAAGAGGACATTGGGAAAAAGATCTCTTATTTAATATATCAGAAAAGGAGTGGAAGGTAGCAATGCAAAGAATTCACTCGAGCTCCATATGCGCAAAGCATAGAATTATTCAACTTAAAATTATATATCGAGCTCATCTGTCTCGCTTAAAACTGTCCAAAATATTTCCAGTGCAAGATCCAACCTGCGAACGCTGCAACCAAGCTCCTGCCTCACTGGGTCACACGTTTTGGGCCTGCACCAAATTAACATCATTTTGGACCAAAATTTTTAAGTGCCTTTCTGACAGCTTTGGTGTCACAATCCCTTCTAACCCATTAACAGCTGTGTTTGGTGTTCTTCCACATGGACTTAAAGTGGAGAAGGACAAGCAAACTGTGATTGCATTCACTATACTTTTGGCATGCAGACTTATTTTGTTAAATTGGAAGAATCCTAACTCTCCTCTTATAAGTCAGTGGGAAACCAATGTTTTATATTATTTGAAATTGGAAAAAATCAAATTCTCAGTAATAGGATCTGTACAGAACTTTTTCAAAACCTGGCAGGATCTAATCAATATTATTTTAGAATAAGGAGAAATAATTATTTCCGCATTTCTTTTCCTTCTCCATTTATCTTTATTGCCCTATTAAACTCAACAATTTAGGTATGTTCACATGCTTTAAGTACTACTCCTTTGGCTATGCTCTCCTTCTCAGGGGTGGGGTTTGATTTGTTTTTAATCCTATTTTTTGTAAAAATTGATCTATTTGTACGGAATGATTACAATAAAATGTATAAAATATATATATATATATATATATATATAAAAAAAATTAAATTTGTCTGAATCTGCCAGAAATTATTGACACATATCTAACCCTATACTCCGCAAAATACTAAAGTATATATGATCTGCTTACAAAAATTAATAGAAAATAAAGGAGGTTCTTAGTAGATGGAGGATAAAGAAAATCTACTTAATTTTTTTCTAGACAAGTTAGCCAATACCATAAGCTCTATTTAAATAATTTGATGTTCACTTTCTACTTAAATGCTATATGTCAACACCATATTAAAGGTTTACCTTCAGTTTAACCAGCCAGGAGCTTGTGAGTATCTGTTTGCTTATCCAGGGTTCATCCCATGAGGGAACTCTGGAGTAGGAGAGAGACCACTCTTGATCGAGCAGTTTAGAGCCAAATTTGTGCGTAGAGGTATGTTTGACTATATATAGTCAGCACTGCTCAAAATTACAATGCATAAACTCCTATTTCTTCCATCCCAGTAAAGTTGCCTTCTAGAAAGATAGATAAATAAAGAGAACTTTATTTGCCCCCAGGGGGAAATCTGGCATTTTACAAAAGCTCTTTAAACAAATCTATTATAAATGGAAATCTTGAGGCGAGACTTTTTGCCAAGAGATTTTTTTCAAGTCCTGCGAGACGAGACTATTGCCAAGAGATTTTGTCAAGTTCCGCCCTCCTCTCAACCATTTTTAAACATGCCTATGGTCCACTCAACTCATGTGAATGTTCCTGTCAGACACACTTCCCGCGCTCTCACCTTTCATTCGTGTGAATGCTTTTGGCAGACACAGTTCCTGCACTCTCAGCTCCTGCACTCTCGGCGCTTATATATTTTTATGTTTTCCTCATTTAAAGTCATTTATGAAAAGTCCTCAGTTTCATTCTTTAAAGAAGCTTTTCTGAACAGTAATTTTAGACATACAATCTATTCGTTTCCATCGATGTGGTCCTTTTCTGGACAATAAATTTATACGTACATGACACGTCAACGACTAAGCAAAGAAGAAAGGGCAGCGCGTCAAAAAGAGGCCCAAAAGCATTGGAGAGAAAAGAATTTAAAAAAGAACAATAATAATCTAAGTGCAAATTTGGACAATAAGGAAAGTAATAACCAGCCCGGACCAAGTGGAATTGAAAACCAAGCAGGTCCAAGAGGGTTAGGAAATAAAAGACAAAAAGAGTAGAAGACAAAATAGAATGTCGTAAAGAGGTTCAAAAACGTTGGCGCGATACACATGCAGAGCAGGATAGAGATTATGAAATTACTAAAATTCGAAAGTCTCAAAAAACTGATAGTAAAGATTGCATTAGCGATAACAAACAGAAATTATTACTTGGTGAAATAATGGAACAGCGAAAAGAGATTGAACATACTGTATGTAGATATTGTTCGGCTTTAAAGTTTAAGTCGGAGACTTGTAGATCGTCTAATTCATATTGCCATCAGGGAAAAGTAGTGTTTCTTCCCAATGAAGAGGCAGATCCGCAAGAATTAAAAGATTTGTTGTTTGGTGAAAGTAAAATCAACAAACACTACAGGCAAAATATCTGACTCTACAATAATCTGTTCGCGAACGCCAACATTCAATGCTCAAAACGTAGATTTACACAATTCAGGACCATATGCTATGAGAATCTGTGGTCCCACAACAATTAAAGCTACTACAAATTTCATTTCGAAGAAACCACAATTCGGTCAGGTTTATATTTATGATCACGGAGAAGCGATGCAACATAGAATTGAAACGTCGAACAATCGGATGGATTAGAAATTCTACAGCCATTAATGGATACGAATCCAAACATCCAAAAGTATTGCTCTTTACACGAAATTTATCTGCAAAACATGGACAAAGTAAGGTTGACATCTTGCCTCTGCCAAGCCTTAGATAAGTTGGACAACAAAGGCAATAAGTCTGAAAGCATCATCAGAGAGGAAACAAAATTGTATGTTTTAATACATCTGCGTAATCCTTCAGCTGTACACCACTTCTACATCCACTCCCTGAATAATAATAATAATAATTCTTTGCATTTATATAGCTCTTTTCTCACTACTCAAAGCGCTCAGCAATTGCAGGTTAAGGGCCTTGCTCAAGGGCCCAGCAGAGCAGAGTCCCTATTGGCATTTACGGGATTCAAACCGGCAACCTTCCGATTGCCAGTATAGCTCTTTGGGGCAGCGAAAGTCAATAATCATTTTCTTGGTTTCACTGATGTTAAGATTCAGACAATTCTCTTTGCACCAAGAAACAAAGTTTTCCACCTGACTCCTATACTGTGTCTCATCATCTTTATCAATACACACCAATACCAAAACTGTATATCTGGCTCTACACAGCTTCTTGGGAATGAGCCTATTTGGGCTACACCACCAGGTCCTCACACACAAATACCAGCCCTAGTCTGGCTCCAGTAATAGGTTGCCTAGGCCCTCTTTCAGGCAAGGTTCTCTTTGGTTTAATCTGAAGTATCATTAGGGTCATTTACAGATTGCTCTATGTCTACCTGGTTTGAGTTTCCCAAACCCTCAACCACACCAAGGTCACAATCCTAGCAAAGGTGAAACTGTGTAACTGATTTTTTTTGTATTAAATATCTGTCTGAGAGTTACAACAAGTGTCAATAAAAGTCATTGCCTAAATAGGATTCAAAAATTCATGCTTAACCAAATGGTGTTTTGGATAAATTGATGTTCTGCAAGTCAAGGGTTTTGAAAGAATGTGTAACAGAACCATAACACAGACTGAAAACCATATCTGTCAGCTTTCACATTGCCATATATGAGGGTATATTCCCATTATCAAAACCTTATGAACAGATTGCACATCCCCCAGCAGCTGTATGAATATCTCTCTGATGTACTGAAAATGTTGGTTACCTGCACTATGGCAAAGGTTGTAGGAAGGAGAAGAACTTTTCTTATAACATTTAAAAAGTGTACTTTTATAAAAACACTTTATTCCTTATGCTATGCTAAAACAGCATGTTATGTTAAAGCAGCTGGTTATGTTACTTGGCTACTGAAAAATGTATCATTTTGTGTTTAATTAAGAATTTCTATAATAATTTCATCATAAAATCAATGAAAAGGATTGCAAAAAGCTCTGCAGTATTATAAGTGTAAGGTAGTGGTAAGCAAACCCTGTGGAGATTGCTTCACACAGAGTTTGGCAAAATCACAGAAATGTTTGGGAACTTCACCATACTCCTCGACATGAAGTCAATAGGGAAGGAGGAACTGAACTAGTTTTGATTGGGTTATAATAGTGTAGTGGTCTTTAAAGTGTCCCAGAGGCCTAGGGAAGCTTCTGCAAACTATGCTGGACAATTGCTGTGTGGCAGTACTGCTAACCAATGTGACATGATGTTTCAAACAACAAAAGACGTAGACAAAACAAATAACACAAACAAAATACAACAAATAGCAACAAAATGGCAATAAGTAAATAAAATATAGGTTATTGCATTTACAGAGATTCAATCATGGGGCGCACATTGGCAGTGCCAAAGGGGGCAATGTGGGACTGGCTCATTGCATTGTTTAAAGTCACTGCTCTGGGCACAGCAGGAACATCTGCTTTGTTTTCCATGTATCTGTGCAAATGATTCACAGTGTTTCTTTAGTTATTATTATTATTTCACAGGGTCTCTTGTGTTTTCTTAGAAGAGGAGGGGGGAAGGCTCCATTAAGGCTTGATTTGACTGGTAGTTGTAGCACATGGCTAATTATGCATGCAAAAATAGCCACACAGCGCTATATGAGACTGAGGAAGCACACAGGAATCAGTGTTATAAATACGCTGTCAGTATTCATAATATTTTCATTATGGTCACCTAATGAAAATACAGCAAGTATTAAGTAGTGACAGAGAATTAAACATTACACTATGGGTTCACATTAAAAAGAATCTGTGTACCTGAAAAAGAGGTATATGTTTTCAGGAAAGAATTCCCCAAATAAACTTTCCACAATAAAACAGCAATACATCTCTAGTTAATTGCCCTGTGCATTTAACTTCTAAGTCATTGGATAAAGGTATTAGCCTATGGCAACAATAATAACAATAATAATAATTGGGGTCAGAGTGCAGGGTCAGCCACTATATAGCACCCCGGAACAATTTTTAGGTTAAAGGTCTTGCTCAAGGGCCCAACAGAGTAGGATCTCTTCTGGCAGTAATGGGTTTTGAACTAGGAACCTTCCAGATAACAGCACCAATCCTTTAGCTATACAACCACCACTCATATACAATAAAATACATTTTATTTATACAATGTCCTATCCAGTTGCTTTGGGACAAAATAACAGTTGTGGTCTTCTTCAGCTAGAGTAATTCAATCATTTTTCAATGTCTATGCTATCAATGTGATATTTTACTTTTAGTTGTCCCTGAAATGTGTAAGCCAACAAACCAGTCTCGTAAACCCACATACCAGCCTTTCAATTTTAATCTACTAACTTTAAAATATCCATATTGTATTCATAGCAAGTTAAAACCATTACAACATGTAACATCAAAGGAATAAAATACAGTGGAACCTCTATATACGAGTTTAATTCGTTCCAGAACTGAGCTTGTATAGCGAATTTCTCGTATCTAGAACAAACTTCCCCATTGAAAATAATGGAAATCCAGTTAATCCGTTCTGCACCCCAAATATATTAACATAAAAATCAATTTTCCTAACAAATAACACTGATAAATTATATATACTATAGTCTACCTTTAATAAATAACACTGGTAAATAATATAACTGATTATTAAAAGAATCAAAACAGGTGTCCAAAGTGCAGTAGAGCATTCAATAAATCTTTAAATAAATAATCCTTAAAACAGTTGTGAAGTGGAGGTTTAAAATACACAAGAATAACAATCCTTTAACACGAGGTTAAAACGTCAAAAGGATGCCATCTTTAAAAAACAGATGACAATCGCCGGTGCTTCTTCTCTGTTAGCGTCTCACCTGCGGGCTCTGCAACAGGCGAGACACTCTTAATGCAGCTGACCTTCTCTACACCGTCCTGCTTCAGCTGTTTGGCTCGCCTGTTCAGCTACACGCGAGCCTGCACTCGCCCGCCCGCCTGCCTGCCTTCTCTCTCTCTCTCTCTCTCTTTTCTTTTACTTTTTCTCCCCCTTAACCGGCTCGCGCTTCTCTATATATTCGGGGAGGACATGGCAGCTGCAGCCCATCAGCCACAGGAACAATCATGGATGTGGGCAGTTTCCCACCTGTGCACTTAAGTGAGAAACGCAGACACCGCAGATCGCGGCTCGCAACTGCTACCACGCCCCCTTGCTAAGCCGCGAGCTATACCCACAGCCTGGCTCGTGGCTCGTTACGCGAGCCAATGCTCGTATTTAGATCTGAATTTTTTGCTCATACTTTCCTCGTATTTTGAATTTCTCGTATACAGAGGTGATCGTATCTCGAGGTTCCACTGTACATGAAAATTCATTCTGTGATAAAAAAAAAATAATTGAAGGTTTGTGTGCTGAAACAATGCGTAAGTACCATACAGCCATTGAAATGCATGAAATGGGTTAAATATAAATTGAGATGTCTATTTTTAGTTATTTCAACATCTGTAGTAGTTTAGATTTCAGTAAAATCTGTTTTATCTATTTATTCACAAAGGAAGTTACCACCTGCTATACAGCAATAAATATATTATTTTCTATAACTTCTATAACTTTATTTTCAAAAATGATCCTGCTTTTCTAACACACTGAAAACCTTCAGCAGATCTCCATTTTATTCAGCCATAGCAACGTTCTGCACTATAAACTTAGGCAAACTGTATAATGTCTTTAACAGAAAATACAGTCAGAACCATATCGGCCCTAGTTCCAAAAAAAAAAAAAAATTGTATCTTGTAAAAATTAATCTTTTCTGAAAGGTTTATTTCAGTCTGGCACAACCACAACATCCACTTCCACAACAGGGTGTCTGCAAGATTTAAACAGGTTATTTGTTGCAGTACATTAAGTGGAAAGACACAGTTGTGAATGCAGACATACATTATAGGGAATTAAAAAAAGAAAGGTTATTCCCACAGGGAAAAATAGAAAAACAGGTTAGAGACACAAGCTGAAGATTGGAACTAAGGATACAGAGGCCCAGGTCAGCATATTGTCATTGGGACCTTCTTCAGAAAAAGCAGAGCAAAAGTGAGGAAGTGATCTTGGAGATTTAATGTTTTCATTTTTTTAATAACTGCTTTTGTCTGGGTTACCCTGTCATTGTTTTAATTTGAAGACAGAGGTAAAATAACTGGGCTCATATTCAACCATATATTACATTACAGTATGTGGTTGGCAGGCAGGCAGGATTTTTTAATTTATTTGTAATTAAATTTTTCAGAGGCATTTTCTGAAAGACTGTACTCTGGTCAAAACACATTATTTAGATTTTTAGCAGACATCAGTGTTAAAATAAAATGATAATAAAACAATGTAATTTTAAAAAACAGAAATTAAAATATTTATACATTAAAAATCTTGCTTGAATACATATAATTAATTACTTCACTATAAAAATTTAATGAAATTACAAACAGATGTTTGAGTAGATTGTGCTGTAATTTTGAGCAATTATTTCAATCTAAATAAGCTTATAAAGTAATTGTTTACCCATTACTGATAAATATAATGATGATTCATTAAAACAGTTGCTTTTGTATTGTGTTCTCACAACAAGAACAGAATTAGCACAAAGAAATGCCTTCAACAATTTAAAGCAGAACCAAATGTTAATCTTTTTAAGACAAAGGAGATGTTTGACAGTCCAAGTTATGATATAGCATAATAAAGAGTTAAACACTGAATATCAAGAAGCTATTACAAAGAACAGCAAAGCAAATGCTATTGTATTTTTGTCAGTCATTAAAAGTGCAGCTAATCATTTCAATAGGTAATATTTTAATTATGTGCATTAAACAATTGAAGCCGCACTGAATAATTTCTCTGAGATAACGAAAAAAAGAGACTGATTTTTTTAAGTTTCATATTTACATTCCATTGATATGCTATTTATGTGAATGACTCCATTACCTTATATAACATTATAACATCTTATTTTCATCTAAATATTTGTCAATATTCACCATAAATGATCAAAACACAATAAAACTATTTCTGCAAGATTCAAAGTAAACCGTATAACATTACTACAGGGGCTACTGAAGTCTTTCAGAAAACAACCATCTCCATGTTGTTGAACTTTTAATTTATTACCCACAAGATCAAAAGATGTTGCTCTTTTAAAACATGTAATAAATCTTTTGAAAGGAAATATTTTTTCATTCTTGGGTGAGTGGGTGAACAGATGATAAATAAGCTTTACATCCTGAGGGCATTCTTCAGCAATCTCCAACTCTGGGTGGGGGTACCCCAAAATAAAATCTTATTATTTTAAAAATAAAGGCAGGACAGTCCATTTTTCTCTTAAATCTGACAGATAACTTCTCAAATGGGACAGAATCTGTGTTTGTTTAAAATATAAACATTCCATTACTTAGAATCAGCTGCTTAAATAGGACAAAAAATAGGCATGCAAAGTAATATTTTCAAATTTTTGTTTTCTGATACAGTATATCTCATAAACAAGTAATTCCAGGTATTTTTCCCACCTCTGAGGTGTTCCCAGACATGTCAACTGTACCTGTCTAAAGTTTCATGTTGATAACACAAAGACCCTATCTAAAACCTCTCAAAACGGGGATCCAGGTTCAGAGCCATTTTAATTCACATAAAACAGTGAACCATATAAAAAACTCTGAACCCCATCCCCTAATACACTCTTACACCCAAGTACCCCTCTACCCCACATACAAATTTACAGGAAACAATTTACATGGTTAGGGCGGCACGGTGGCGCAGTGGTAGCGCTGCTGCCTCGCAGTTAGGGGACCCGGGTTCGCTTCCCGGGCCCTCCCTGCGTGGAGTTTGCATGTTCTCCCCGTGTCTGCGTGGGTTTCCTCCGGGTGCTCCGGTTTCCTCCCACAGTCCAAAGACATGCAGGTTAGGTGGACTGGTGATTCTAAATTGGCCATAGTGTGTGCTTGGTGTGTGGGTGTGTTTGTGTGTGTCCTGCGGTGGGTTGGCACCCTGCCCGGGATTGGTTCCCTGCCTTGTGCCCTGTGTTGGCTGGGATTGGCTCCAGCAGACCCCCGTGACCCTGTGTTCAGCGGGTTGGAAAATGGATGGATGGATGGATGGATTTACATGGTTTTCTCCTGCTTTAAATAGTGTATTTTTTCATTATGCACATCTTCAGCCGAGTCTCATTATGTCCATATATGGACATCTACATATTGTTAGAGACGTCACAGTTGCTGCCATCCATGGTATGAGGTTTGCGAGTGTGTGACCTATTCAGTCAGAGCTAATGACCCAGAAATGTGAGGTGATACTTACCAAAGGTGGCTTTCCAATTCCTTTTATTTGGAGGATATCTCATAATTGATGCATCCTAAAATAATGTGCTTGGACTTGTTTTGATCAGGAGAATCTACTGTAAGTACGGATGTGTCATTTATAGATATTTGCTGTTGTTTCGTGAAGTAATATGCTAGAGCACACGAAAAATCAGCAGAGTTGTGTAACACTGTTCGCGGTTCTCAGAATATAGCTCACGTTTGCTTGGTTGGTGAGAGGGTTCATTGCATTGGTTGAAATTTATTGGTCAGGACTTTTTAATTGATGTATAGCACTTTGATGTTCCTTTTAACTTCCTTTTCTAAGACTAGGGGGCTTCGCCTGCCAACCCCTGTGTTTGGTTTTCCGGATACACACTTTTAAGATTGTTTTTTCTTTGAATTGTTACTATTTCATTAGTTTCACTTTTATTTCAGAACTTCTGTAAAAACAATATTTGTAATTTTGCGAATCCCAATATGCTGAATCTTTTTAATGAGGTCAGGATAGGTTTCTCTGTTTGGAATTTCAGCACAGACAAAACGATCTACATCATCAGCAGTTAATAATTTTTTTTTACAAAGTAAAAAAGTAAGTAGAGTTTTGGATTGGACTCCTGTCTCTAAAGTCGTGCTATTTTCCTCTCACAGTTCCAAAAGTACATGGGGTTACCAAGGTGATACCCCAGCTTTTGTCTAGGTTTTTGTACAAGGGCTAGACAGAACGTTTTTGACTCCTGGGGTAAATTCAGCTTTTTAAATAAGAAAACAGATAAATATATATACACTAACAAAGTAACCAATAAATGCATGTGCGGTAAACTCCGTTTTTGAATTTCTCAAGATTCTTTATTTGTCACATGCATAGTTTATACAGGACAACACGCAGTGAAATGCATCCTGATCCGCTTATCAAAAACTGTGCAAAGTTAGAAGAATATCAGTTAGATTAACAAAAAGTCATAGATCGAAAGATAACAGTATAGTAGAACATAATAAATAAGTAAAATTATGTGAATAAAGTAGAATTAAGTGTTAAGGTGCAATAGTGTAGTAATTATTGTGCAAAACCAAAGTTAGACTGGTGCATAGTTAAATGAGGCAGTTTGTTTGTTTCCGCTACTGCGATCTTTACTTTCTTTTTTTATATTTTCTAATTTTCCTACTTTCATATCCTTTAACTTTCTCCACATGTGTATAGCACCGTTTTTTTTTAGCCTTTCTAATTTCACTGGTTTCATAGTCTCTAACCTGCCCTGCATGTGTTTAGCGCCAACGTTTGTAAACGTCTTTATGAAGTTCTACTTTGTCATTTTCCTCATTGTCTTTTAATTCTGAGCCGTACAGTACAATACATAGAACAGAATAAATCCTCAATACAGTATAAAAATAAAAATTCTAGAACTATGGAGTAGAATTTCACATTAGATGATATCACATAATATCATTTGGATTTGTTTTAAGTCCTGGAGACCTCATTCATCAAGCTGCCTCCCCCATTTTGCCATTCCACATCTGAAATAGCGCTAATCCGATTAAAGGACCCCTCATTCCCACGTCCCCATTCATCAGGGATGACTTTACCTTAGGCAGGCAATCAACAATTTAAAGAGATTGTTATTTTCTTGTGAATTGTTACATATGTATTATTTTCACTTTTACTTTAAAAACTTTTGTAAAAACAATACTTGTCCTTTATTTTCGGCCACGTGCGTGGTTACATCTCTTTCTTCCCAGACGTATAATACTGCTCGTGTTGTGAAGGGTGTTGCGCCTGAACGTACGCTAAGGATATGCCTTTGGATCATTTCCTGTCTCTTCTGCCTGTCGTTGTTTTAAGAGCTGGGAACACATGATGCTTGCCTGCCAAAAGCAATCCAACAACTGCTATCTTAGAGGTCTGTTGACTTGTTTTAAAAGATGGCTCACTGCCTGGTCTCGCGTGACGTTGTAAAAGCAATACCTGTCTTTTATTACTGGCCCCGGGCGTGATTGAATTCTTTCTTGCACGATGTATAAAGCTGCTCGCGTTTTCTAAATTTGCACCTAGATTATTGTTTTTCTTTTTAGCATTTTTTTTCTCTCCATAGCTTTTGTGTCTCTTTTCTCCACGCTTTTCTTTCTTCTTCGTTTAATCGTCGATGTTTCATTTCTACCCTTTACACTACTGATTTGTTTTTTTTGATATTGCTTGTAAGTAGGGTGTGTCTTGCAAGACTCTCGTTCTATGTTCCCGTGAGATGCACCGTGGCAGGTCTCTTTCGTCTCACGGGTCTTTAAATTATCTTCTGAGAAGATCACGTATCGTAGACTATCAGGACAGGGAACAGGATTTCTTTTTATAATAGAGAGATAGAGCTGTAGAGTGGCTCAAGACATCAAGTACTCTTGAACCAGAGGCCAGCCTATTGGAAGGCTCTCTCATGACCACACCCATATCAATCCACCCCCCGATGACATGACTTAGTGCTGTAGGAGGAACCCCATAGGAACATGCTTATGAACAAACTAGATCTTCTGGCATTTTTTATTCTGTTTATTTATTTTGTAACATTGCAGTAATATTACAGAAAACAATAAAAGAAACACACTTGTTTGTAAGAGTGCATTATGTGGTTGGGTTTGTGAATTGCTAAGATGCCTGCATGAGGCTGAAACTTTAATGGTGTGCTGAGCCTTTAATCAGACCCATGGCATTTTGGCCTAATCTGGGGCATAGTATGCTGTATCATCCCTTGAAGGAAGGGCCTGAAGTTGCTTTTTTGATTATTAAGTTATTACTTCTATCTTCTGTTTTCCTTGCTATTACTGTATTTGTGTTAAAATTGCAATTGAAAGAGATCTAATAAAGTGTTCAAACTATGATTCAGCATAAACATAAACAAGTCAACAACAACAGTTATGTGTAAATATGCCCCAAATTTCACTAATGTCCCTTTTTTCAAAAGAGGGGAAGTGAAATTGATCTTGTTAATGGAAGACAGATGAAACTGAAGGTCTCATAAAAACAGCTTCAAAGTTACAGTTTTATAAAAACAAGAACACCACATTTGGAAAATCTAATGGGCCATGACTGCAAAAAGTTAACAAGTTCATACTCTGACTAGGTAACATAAATAAGTATCAAAGCCTTTGTAGTTAATGTATTGTTGCTTGGGGATATGGACATTATAATTCCAAGTTTAACTTTAAAGTACATTGTTAAATGTATTTGCTATCAGGGCAAGATTTAATATTTGTTAGTAAGGCCTGGAATTTTTTGAAGTCATAATTCAGAGTATTAAAATAAAAAATAACCAAAATAAATGAATTTAAAATTGAGTATTTTTAATTCTTGAGGGCTATTTGGGGGTTTGCTATATACATTAATGAGTCAAATTGTAACTGAAACACAAAAGTTAAGATGTTTGTCTTTACTTGGTGATCTACTCTTGCATAAACCTAAAAATCATCTAACACACTTATATTTGAGACTATTCTAAGCACACACTGTTCATGAGCAGGTGACCATTAATATAGCGTGGGGTTTATGATCACTCAATTAATTACCAGTTTTACCGGTTTTACACACACTGTCCTTGGTTTCTGGCAAAGTTATGCCTACTGGGTCAGCTGGTGATCAGTCAGCCCCTGTTGTTACCAAGGTGAATGCGTGGCTCTTACATACACATTCCCTCAGTCTGATCTCTTGCTCTCTTAGCAAGGTTTAGACAAATGGTACCCCTGGTCCAACTCCTACAAATGGTATTCCATTTTCTCTAGTCCAGCTCCGGTTACTCTTTTGGAGTAGAAGGGATCGCTACAACTTTACTGCGGCCAGACCCTAAGCACAGGGGTCTCTGCTATACAGCAAAAGATACCGCCAGGTCAAGAAGTGAGCTGATAGAGGGACTCAGTCAGCAGAAGCTATACAGGGGTTTTTAAAGAAAGGAATAAAGGACTTGGCGTTAGTTTCCTAGGTGCACCCAAGCCCACTTCTTGGCTGACCACTTGTGAAAAGTAGTGTCCATTAATGCTATACATCCTTGATTTATGGTCCTTTGTTCAGAACTAGGGTGTACAGCTTAGGCCTTTGAGAGATATCCATGCATTGATGCAATGTCTGGTGTCGATTGTCTTATCACATAAACCACAGATTGTCTGGGAGAGACTTGATAAGCCAGGACTTGGGTTCCAGCCTAGCAAAATGGATAATGCCAGTCTGGCCTACATTACAATGGTTACTCTTAAGGCTTGGAGGGTGGTGAGACTGTGTGCCTCCAGGCTCAAAACACAATCTAACTCTACAGTTGTAGTATAAGGTTGAGTTTAAAAGATCATATAATACATGTAATATAACAGTGCTGACAAGTTGCATCAGCCAAGGGATTATTTAATTGCTGAAGAAGCAGTGTCAGCTGACATTCCATCATTCAAAAGTGCAGCTTCAGAGAAGACTGTAAAAGTGGCAGGCCAGCTATAGTTGCATGATCTCCATTCTAGGGTGGCTAACTGAATCATCCTTCTAAAGATAGTGAACTACCTAAAACAGCAATGAAATGAGCAATAACCCACTGGTCATAAACCAACAATCCTAGTAAGAAAGCATGAAGACTGAAAAATGCACATGCCGGGCCTCTTCTGAGGTGTTGATGAAGCTAAGATCAACAACTCGGAGTCCTGTTGCAGCATTAGTTCAGGAATGATGACAACCAACATACTGCTACCTCTGCAGCTCCAAATATGAAGGTTTGTCTATACACATATAATAGACCGATAACTGTAAATAAGTGCAAAGTTAAACACTTCTGCTCCACTGCATAAAAGTGCGGCATTCTATATTCCTGATGAACCACTTGACAACACAATGCTCCAGACATCTGGTGCCATGCCCTTGTTGCCAGTGTTGAAGCTGAAGTCAATAACAACGGGGAAACAAACCAATTTAAATAAAAAGCAATTTCTTTATTCTTGGTGAGTTAAAGAGACTGCACCCCCAACCCCACCAGCTCAGTGCCACTGACACTGTCAGAACAGACAGTCCTCGCAAAAGAAAAGAAAAATCCTCTCTTATATTACCTAGCTTATTCATTAGCCAAAGAAAAAAAACATGACAGTTCATTTTGAGGTCATACATAGTGCTAAAAGTTATGGGTTACATGCTGATTTATTACATGCAGGAGTGCACAGTTTCTTACCAAAATAAAGAGTTATCAGGGCACTCACATTCCTAAAGATATGCCCTTATCAGCTCACACATACAAGACCAGTTTAAAGCAGTTTCTTATAGTTCAGTACATTAGTTATAAAGAAATTACATTCTTATAGCTTTAATATCTTCATTAGATTTTGTCTGGTTAGATTAATAAATCTTTATTTATTAATCCATAAGGGACATGTTTCTTATAGTTTTAAGCAAGAATTCAGAAACTATCACATTGATTTATAATATCACAGGGTGTTCTGTTAATATCAAGAGGTCAGCATTTTCTCATAAACGAATGCAAGTCAGTCTCATATTCTGTGCACAAACTTAATTCCTTTTCTACCTAAATGAAGATCAAATCATATAGCATTAAAAAATTATATAGCTCTCTGCAACATGATTAATACAAAATACAGTCCTTGAGTTAAATACTTATAATCATTACAGTTAATAATGTTCTTTCTTCCTCACCAGTTTTACAACCACTGAGTAAAAGACGACCTCCCTGAGTTTGTGCTTCTTTGCAAGAAGTGGGAAGTGGCTGCAGAGGACAGCTTCATTTCAATTCAATTCAGTTTATTTTTGTATATTACTCTTCACTGACTGTGGGCACAGAGCATAGTAAGAACTGATCAGGTAAAATGTAAATACAAAGTTTACAAATTACTTATATAAAAGTACAGAAGAGACAGCTGATCTGCCGAACAAAGGACTAAGTAACGGCTATCACAAGTTGATAGCTGAGTTAGCTGCAGTATACATTGAGCATTCCATTATTCAGCTGAGCTTCCATGCCAGCTGCAAGTGAACCTATAAAAAGGGCAAGCCAGCCACAGATCTGCATTTCCAGTGGAGCTAAGCAAGCTGTTGTCATGAAGAGTGTGCTACCTAAGAGAGCAATGAAATGAGCAAAAATGCTCAACTACACTCCAGTTTGCTTGTTTACACAATAACCTTCCCCATCAATTACAAAGCAAAGTAAGTTAAGTACTTATTGAAGAAAACAGTATCAGCCGAACAGTACTAATTCAGAATGACATAACTAACATGTTTGTGTAACCCAGTTTAATTTGCAATACTGTATGTTACAAAAAAATTCTACAGTGACTAATCTGTGAAGGTATCAATTTATTATAATTCCTTAATATCAAATTAAAATGATCATAATAATACAATATTAATATTTTGTTAACAGAAAATACTAAAGAAGCATTTTACACAAATGCAACAAAAACAGAAAAATGCAAAGCAGAACATTTATGAAGTGGACTGGAAATATTACCACAATCCATACAAGGCTGATGTGCAAATAAAAATACACATCAAGAGCATACTTTACGAGAGGCCTGAAAGTCTCACTCTAACCTGAAAAAGTGCACTTTATAAGACAGATGTTCCCTTTCAAGGTCTTTGATTTACAATAAGAAACCCTTCTGAGGAGCATTTTAATTTTTGTAATTTAGAGTTATTTTCTTTTCCCAGAATTCCAATGAGACTAATTTATACAGTGTTCACTATGAATTTACTTAACAAATAATGTACACATATTTCATCATCACTTTCCAGAACAAGGACATGAAGGCAATAGCCTGTTCCCAGAGAGTGAAAAATAAATCAAGACAGACAGGAAAATAAATATATATAATACTTACATATAAAAGCATGTCATGTCTGTTTTTTTAACGAAAGAAATTGTTTAAAGGAGTGCATATGTTTTTGTCTATAATCTATTTTTTTAATTTTAAAGTGCAACAACACAACACTACGTTAATTGTATATTGTTGTTAGTTGGAGTTGCACACATGACAAAGCTGAGACTAAGGCCTCCAAATATAACCATAAAGCAAACCAGGACATTCACTGGTTAGCCCAAAAGAATCTCATCTCAATCCATCTAGTCCCACAACTACTTTTTGTCTTTCATATTTAAGACTGTTAAAAATGGCCCAAAGGGGCTTCCTTCTCAACAGCTGCAGGATTGCTTTGAGAGAAAAAATTGGATATTTTTGAACATCAGGACCTGGAAGAGTACACTACAACTGTTTTGGGCTATATTAAGTTCTGCTCAGACACTGTCACCATGGACAAGTGCATCTGGGTTTATCTCAACCAGAAGTTCTGAATGACAAAAGAAGTCCTTTGCCTGCTCAGAGATAGAAAGCACCATTTTTAGGTCCGGTGATGGGGCACAATACAGCACTGTTAGAGCCAAACTGAAAAGAGGCGTAAAAAAAGGCCAAGACTGCTTATAAGAGGAGGATTGAGGACTACATTTATAGTAACAATACAATGCAGGGGTGGCAGAATGATTTTCCTTACCTGGCCGGAAAGCCATACCATTGCATAAACAAGAAGAAAGACAAAGAACACCCTATCTTGTATAGGAGGCTGGCAGGAGACACCATATGTGAAAGTGGGTATGGGACGGCCAGTAAAATGGAGAGACGGGTGGAGTTAACCAATTGTAACTATGTGCTTCCTTGACACACTAGTGGGCACAATCCCAAGGTATCAGTACACATTCATACACCCACAGGGTATGCTGGGAATTGTAGTGCCATGGAGCAGCCCTGTTGGGTTCCATGGGTGTTGCGGGGATTCATGCGCCCTACTTTTGGGGACTTCCACTTGACTCGGAATTGTTTCCTACGGGCTATGCCCAGGCACTGCAAGTACTCCTGGGTCTGATATAAAAGAAGCCACTCTGTCTTACCAGATGAGTTGGAGTCGGGTGGAAGAAGGACAAAGCTTGCCAGGGAGTAGGGGAGAAGAAGAAAGAGAAGTATTTATTATATTATATGGTTAACAAGCAGCCTGTACTTAAAGGTACCTGTACAATAAATCATTATTTGAACCCAGGACTCATGTCTTTAAGTTGTGTGGGGGGTTTGTGGGTCTTAGTAGAATCCCCACTGATTACACACTTGATCGTGCTGTTCACTTACAATCCCTGTGCAACCTGACTGAGATTGAACCATTTTTGCAAAGACTGGGGGGGAAGGCAGTGTCCAGATGTGCAAAGCTGACAGAGACCTGTGCACACAGATCCAAGACTGTCATGGCTGCCATTTACTAAATATTGACTTCAGGGTGGTGTTAACTTATGTGATCAATTATTTCATGTTTTATATTTGTAATTAATTTAGAAGCTAGTACTTATTTGTAGTTTACCAGAGTACATGATTTTAAAAATAATAACTCTTACAAATTAAATGTTTCATATTGACCTTTTTTCTGTGAAATGTTGTGAAAACCAAAATGAACCCCAAACAAAGCAAAGGTGGATGGAGCACTTATTATACAAACATCGGCAGCAATGCTAAAATGCGCACTACAGCATCCATTAGAATGAAAAACGTGCACAACGGCCTTTGTGGTGCATTGGAATGCATTTTGTTTTGCAACTACCGTATATACTCGCGTATAAGTCGGGTCTTGAAATCCGAAAAAATCGATCATAAAATCAGACCCCGACTTTTATACTCGTTCAAAAATACAATATATATATATATATATATATATTTTTTACATCTTCTCATTTCCTCCAATTTTGCACCAGTTTCTCAGACGCAGCGATTTTTGTTTCAGCAGAGAAGTTACCAATTTCTTTCACCACTTGAACGACTTTTAATTTAATACCAGCTTCATATTTTCTTCTGATCGAACTCTCCATCGTAGATAAGGGATGCTCTTACGATAAAGGTGTATGAGAGTGTGAGATACAAAAAACACAAAACACTGCAAACGTCGCTTTGGAATAGTTCAGGTATTACCGTGTGGTCACGTAGGCACAATACATAGAAGTAAAAGGCAGTGTGCTCCATGGTTACTCTCTCAGGTGGGCATTAGAATATCATAATCTCTTGGACCAATAGCGTGAGTTTTCTACATTCGACTTATACGACTGACATTATAAAACACTGGAAATTATACGGTAAAATTAAGCCCTGACTTCCCTGCGAGAGAACTTAAATATACGGTAATAATACAACACTATTTTGATTTCAACAAATTCTGCATTGCAAACATTAGTGCTGCTGCAGAGATGTTCATACTTGTAAATGGAACAAAGATAAAAAAGATATTTGACCCAAGAGTAGTGGTAATAATGTAAATCATAACAAAAATATTATAAAATCAAATATGTTGATTTCTTTCTTTCATCAATGTACACTTGCAACAACTGATCTTTTTAGACCCTGGAAAGATCAACAATAAGGCTCAGCAATAAGTAATATGTCTGTGGACACTGACATTACATGCTCACCATTGGTGAACCCACAGTGTATAATGTCACAAATCCTCCATATGAAAACTCAGAAGTGCAACTAAAATCTTCAATTATACCATAGTATGTAATAATAAAATTTAATTGAAGAAACCACCCAAAAACTAAGTTTCCAACATAATTGCATGCTGAAAGAAATTCATTTTTAGCAATCAGAGATATTAAATAAGAGCCAAATTTATACAAAGGCAAAAAGAAAATGTTACCAATTAACTGCACCTAGCCTTCCACTGAGATTAGATAACAGGAAAGAAGTCTGGAGGCTTAGTTTTTTTAACTGCTGTTTAGATACCTGAAAGCTTAGACTAGGTTTAAAAGCAAAATTGGCATTGTTATTGAGCTCAACTTTGGCCTTTTTGGGAAGGTTAATTTACATTTAAAATTGAGGTAGTATTTTATGCTAAAACATAGCCAAACAAATGCCTAGTTGACTAAATACTGCACCATCTAGGCATTAGCTCTGAGACCTTAATTGACAGGTTAAATATTATCAGATGTAGCTTTGTTATGACACAATAGCTATAACACCTTTATAAAAACATCAGAAATTTTACTTAAAGTGAATAATTCAAAACCACTTTTAAATAAAAGCTTTAGCCAATATACAGAGACCATTAATTTAATATCAGATGTTCCACGCTGAGTTTTTGTTTTTAAAAAGCCTCACAAATAAAATGAACCCCTTTCAAATCATCTATTATTTATGATCTATCAATATATTAAGCTAAAAGCTGATCTGCTTTTTATTTCTGAAACATGACAGACACAGGTATACTATTTATTCCAAAATATCACAGTAAAATTTTAACATCGTTTGTGGTCCTAAGATTAGCTGTTGCTGAATCAAATGATAAATGGATACTGTGGTGAAATTAGAAGAAGAGAGATAATATTCTGAATTTCAGTTTTCTATACCACACTGTATGTAAGTTGGCAAAGGAAAGATACCTTTGTATCTAGCATACCTTTGTGTTTGTACAACATAAACATTACAGAAAAGACTATTATGGGTACAATATTATTACATTCTTTAGTTCATCATGAAGCCAATAATAGAAACTGATTTCAGTATATTAGCAAATCATATGGCAACAGAGATGTCTCTAACAGCAGTGAGGGTAGGCAGCTAGAGAAAGCGCTTAAATGTGAAAGATAAAACCAATTATAACAGTTATATATGATATAAGAGATATATTATTGTCTCACTTCATTATTGTATTATGGGGTTTTCAGGAATTGTTATCTAATGGAAGACATCTGGAAATCAATCCATCCATCCATATCCTAACACAGGGTCACGGGGTCTGCTGGAGCCAATCCCACAGGGTGCAAGGCAGGAACAAATCCCGGGCTGGGCGCCAGCCCACTGCAGTGTACACACGCACACACCAAGCACACTCTAGGGACAATTTAGGATTGCCAATGCACCTAACCTGCATGTCTGTGGAGCACCCAGAGGAAACCCACGCAGACACGGGAAGAACATGCAAACTTCACACAGGGAGGACCCAGGAAGCAAACCCAGGTCTCCTTACTGTGAGGCAGCAGCGCTACCACTGCGCCACCGTGCCACCCCACATCTGGAAATGTGACCACAAAAAAACCCCAAATATTTTCAACAAACTTTTCTCTACAAAATTATTATTAGGGATTCTCTGATCAGGTTTTATTTTAGGGCTGTTACTGATCACCAATTTTATGTTTACTGGACTGGCCAATTCTGGCACCGATTCTGAAATTGTTATGTTTTCCTTTTCCCTTTAAAAAAATTTCTTACACTAAAAACTCCCACATAACCAGACACATAGAATCCTTACATTCTGTTTTTAAGTGTCAACTTTGGTATTTTTATAATTAAACTATAGACCACAGGTATTACCAGATCAAGTCTTATTAACAAATTGTAATTGAAAATGTGAGCTGCTGCACTTATCACAAGTTCATTCACTATCCAAACGCAAACTATGTCCATCTTAATTAAGGGACAAAATGAAAAATGTCGGAATTTATTAAATTAACTTTTCTTGCTGTTTATCTAACTGCATAGGATGACTCCTCTGAATCCTTTATCTTAGTTTATTCCTCCATTTTCTTTAATGTAAAGGCTAATATTCCATTCTTTTCTCTCTGGTAAAGTCTTGCCTTGATGATCTCTGTTTACTTGAAGTTTACAGACAAAAAGACATGTTCTAGCTCAAATACCATAATACCTTGTATAATTTATCTAATCTAACCTAATCTAATAAAGGAGTAGTACAACTAAATTACTGTATCTCTTAGAAAAGAAGTTTCTAAAAAAATCTTTTTTTTTGTGCCAATTTGCAGATCACCGATTTAGATTGCCAGTCAATCGTTCAGAACATCATTAATTATTACATCTAAACAAATAAATATATTTTCTGGATTTTGAGCAAAAAAAATCAAATATTCAATACCTAACAATACCATTCATCCATTTTCTCAACTCACTTGATTCATTCATGAGAAATATAATTCAGTATAAATTAAACTATTTTATTTGAACATATCTTTAGAGAAGATCAAGAAATAAATCACATAGCAATCTGTACTTCGAATTTTAAAGAAAAATGAATTGGCAGTGAAAAAAGAGTAGCTGTGTCCTGCCCGGTGTTTGTTTCCTTCCTTGCACCCTATGTTGGTTGGGATTGGCTGACAGCAGACCCCCGTGACCCTGTAGTTAGGATATAGCAGGTTGGATAATGGCTGTATGGAAAAGAGTAGCTTCTTGAGGAATTAATTTTGTTATTAAGATTGTTAGTTTATTGTATTGCCTGTGTTTTGACTACTGATTCTGTTTTGTTGTTTGTCTCTGGATACTGTGTTTGTTTAATGATTTAAAGCCTGTCTGAACTTTGTTTTAAATTACTCTTAAAAGTCTCTTGCAACTGTAATTAAATATTTTTTGCTTTTTGTATTTTGGACAAACACTTAGTTGAAAGTAAATTTAAAAATAAAAAAGTCACTTACTTCGGTCCTTATGAAATTTTCTGCAAGTTTTCACTCCAAAAAATATATCGTTTTTATCAACAGGTTTCACCTGCAATAACAAGCAAGTAGTTTATCTATCTCCATTACATAATAAATTGTTATCACTTAAATGTCACATCACATGTCAGAACATTCACAAACATCCTTAATCAAATTCATCGGTCATGGGGGGCAGAAGACTTTTTTGGTACGTGAATGGGATGCTAAACAATCACAGGGCCCAGTCAGCCACTTAACCACAGGACAAATGTAAGATCACTAACGTAACAACCACGTCTTTTGTACATGGGAGGAAAAATCTGAGTATATAGTAAAAGATATTCACGTAGACAGTGACTTGGTGTGGGAAGTCCAGAACTCTGAATCGCTGAGGCAGTAGTGCTAACCACTGTGACACTAATCCTACTCTGAATTAGCTTGATTTAATGAGTAATAATTAGGTTTCCAAAATTTAAGAAACCCCATATGGAGTTAAATCAAGGATCAGTGTTTCCCTTGCCCGGGAAAGGGTACCCGGGGCCCCACCCTGGAGCCAGGCCCGGGGGAGGGGCTCGCTGGGGAAACGCCTGGTGGCTGGACCTTCGACCATGGGGCCCAGCCGGGCTCAGCCCGAAGGAGCAACATGGTTCCGCTCTCTTGTGGGCCCACCACCTGCAAGAGAGGCCATAGGGGTCGGGTGCAATGTGATATGGGTGGTAGCCAAAGGCGGGAATTCTGTCGATCCGACTCTCGGTTGCCGAAACTGGCTTTTGGGACATGGAATGTTACCTCTCTGGTGGGGAAGGAGCCTGAACTGGTGCGAGAGGTTGAGAGGTACTGGCTAGATATAGTCAGGCTCACCTCTACGCATGGTCTGGGCTCTGGAACCATTCCTCTTGAAAGAAGCTGGACTTTGTTCCACTCTGGAGTTGCTGTGGGTGAGAGGCGTCGGGCAGGGGTGGGCTTGCTTATGGCCCCCCAGCTCGAGGCCTGTACATAAGGGTTGTCCCCGTTGGACGAGAGGGTTGTTTCCCTACGCCTTCGAGTTGGGGGAAGGACTCTGACTGTTGTTTGCGCTTATGCGCTAAACAGCAGTTGATCGTACTCAACCTTCTTGCAGATCCTGGAAGAGGCGCTTCGAGGCGCAGCTCCTGGGGACTCTATCGTCCTACTGGGAGACTTAAATGCTCACGTCGGCAACGACAGTGAAACCTGGAGAAGTGTGATTGGGAGGAACGGCCTCCCTGATCTAAACTCGGGTGGTGTTCAGTTGTTGGACTTTTGTGCAGGCCATGGATTATCCATAACGAACACCATGTTCGAGCATAAGGGTGTCCATAAGTGCACTTGGCACCAGGATGCCCAAGGTCGCAGCTCGATGATCGACTTGTAATCGAGTCATCAGATCTGCGACCTTATGTCTTGGACACTTGGATGAAGAGAGGGGATGAGCTGTCAACTGATCACACCTGGTGGTAAGTTGCATCAGATGGCGGGAGAAGCTGCCAGACAGACCAAGCAGACCCAAACGAATAATGAGGGTCTGCTGGGAACGTCTGGCAGCGGAACCGGTCAGAAAGATCTTTAACTGCCACCTCCGGCAGAACTTGAACCTCATTCGGAGGGAGGCGAAGGACATTGAGTCTGAATGGGCCTTGTTCCGAGCCTCCATTGTCGAAGCAGCAGAATGGAGCTGTGGCCGCAAGGTTGTCGGTGCCTCTCGTGGCGGCAATCCATGAACCTGGTGGTGGACACCTAAGGTTCGAGAGGCAGTCAAGCTGAAGAAAGAGTCCTATTGGGTCTGGTTGACCAGTGGGACTCCAGAGGCAGCTGAGGAGTACCGGCGGGCCAAGCATGTGGCGGCATCGGCTATTGCAGAGGCAAAAACTCGGGCATGAGAGGAGTTTGGGGAAGCCATGGAAAACGACTTTCGGTCGGCACCAAAAAGGTTCTGGCAAACCGTCAGGCGCCTCAGGAGGTGAAAGTGGTGCTCCACCAACACTGTGTACAGTGGAGATGGGGCTCTGCTGACATCAACTGCAGACGTTATTGACCGGTGGAAGGAATACTTCAAGGATCTTCTTAATCCCACCAGCATGTCTTCCTTAGAGGAAGCAGAGCTGGAGGACTCCGGGTGGGGGGCCCGTCCACAACAGGGGCCGAGGTCGCAGAGGTAGTTAAAAAGCTCCGAGGTGGCAGGGCCCCTGGGGTAGACAAGGTTCACCCTGGGTTCCTCAAGGCTCTGGATGTTGTGGGGCTGTCCTGGTTGACACGTCTCTGAAACATCGCATGGACATCGGGGGCAGTGCCTCTGGATTGGCAAACCAGGGTGGTGGTTCCCTTTTTTAAGAAAGGTGATAGGAGGATGTGCTCCAACTATAGGAAGATCACATTCCTCAGCCTCCCTGGTAAGGTCTATTCAGGGGTTCTGGAGAAAAGAGTTTGGTCGATGGTCGAATCTCAGATTCAAGAGGAACAATGCGGATTCTGTCCCGGCCGTGGAACACTGGACCAGCTCTACACCCTGGCCAGGATCCTGGAGGGGGCATGGGAGTTTGCCCAACCAGTCCACATGTGTTTTGTGGATTTGGAGAAAGCACTCAACCGTGTCCCTCAAAGCATCCTGTGGGGTGTGCTCCAAGAGTACGGGGTACAAGGCTCGTTGTTACGAGCTATCCAGTCCCTGTACAGGAGGAGCAGGAGCTTGGTCCGCATTGCCGGTAATAAGTCGGACTCCTTTTGAGGTTGGACTCCGCCAGGGCTGCCCTTTGTCACCGATTCTATTAATAAGTTATATGGACAGAATTTCTAGGCGCAGCCAAGGAGCGGAGGGGGTCTTGTTCGGTGACCTCAGAATCTCGTCTCTGCTATTTGCGGTTGACGTGGTTCTGTTGGCTTCATCGGACAGTGACCTCCAGCTCTCACTGGAGTGGTGCGCAGCCGAGTGTGAAGCAGCGCAGGATGAGAGTCAGCACCTCTAAATCCGAGGCCATGATTCTCAGGCGGAAAAGGGTGGAACGCTCTCTCCGGGTTGGGAACACAATACTGCCTCAAGTGCAGGAGTTCAAGTATCTCGGGGTCTTGTTCACGAGTGAGGGAAGAATGGAGTGGGAGATTGACAGATGGATCGATGCGGTATCCGCAATAACGCAGGCTCTGCAACGGTCTGTTGTGGTGAAGAGAGAGCTGAGCCAAAAGATGAGGCTGTCAATTTACCAGTCGATCTACTTTCCTACCCTCACCTATGGCCGTGAGCTTTGGGTGGTGACCGAAAGAGCAAGATCGCGGATACAAGCAGTTGAAATGAGTTTTCTCCGCAGGGTGGCTGGACTTTCCCTTAGAGATAGGGTAAGGAGTTCAGTTATCCGGGAGAGACTCGGAGTAGAGTCGCTGCTCCTCCGCATTGAGAAGAGTCAATTGAGGTGGTTCTCCTACTGGGAGAAGGCCACGGGGCAGATCCAGGACACGCTGGAGGGATTATACTGTATCTCCCGGCTGGCCTTGGAATGTCTTGGGGTCCTTCCAGAGGAGCTGGAGAAGGTGGTCGGGGAGAGGGAGGTCTGAGCTTCCCTGCTTAGGCTGCTGCCCCTGCAACCCGACCTCGGATAAGTGGTGGATAATGGATGGATGGATGGATAGATGGAAATTTAAGAAAGACTCATTTGGTTTTAATTTTTGTCCAAATGTGGATAGAAAAGGGAATTTGGTAAGTTTTATATTTAAATACTTGTATAAACAAAGATAAGAGTCTTAAATAAAGATGTACAATTCTATATAGCAGCTCACTTACAGTAGAATGCTTTTGAATCTATTTTTTGATCATAAAGTTCAAAATACATGTATGCACAGACCGATCACAGAGGAAATGCGGAAAATAAAGTACATGGAGTTCAAAAAAGATCATGGTCAAAGTCAAATAAAGTCTTTATGAATTGGCTTGAAGGATACTGCTGGGATTAAGACAGGTCTGAAGGCCAGATTAACAAGAGCCAACAAAGTTTAAGGATTAAAATGCTGCATATATTTTATTTCACAGATCTGCATCATAAGGATACAGTCTGTAAACAGTGAATTAACAATTTGTTTTTTACCTACAGTGTTAGATGCAGGAGGTCAGGAGTCTTCAGTGCTTTTCTTTTCCATCCAACAAATGTATTAAGTAACAATAAAACAGATGTGTCCTTATCCTGTGAGCTTTTCCACCAAGTTATCTAAGATTTCTCACTGCCCCACCTCTAATGTTTTATCTGAAATTCTTTATTCTTGTATATTTATTTTTCTGCCACAAGGCCTGTCTCATTGTTTGGCTATTGACAATTGTTACTTTTTAAAACAGACTCACTTATACATATAGGCAGAATTGAATGGTTATGATCTTTGAAATGCGGCAATTCTCTCTCCTATACGCATTATAAAGATTATTATTATAAGATTATGAAATATTTTTACTTGCGTGATAATTATCTAGTACCCTCATTTAACACAAGAATTACCAAAGCCTACGAAAAAAACTCGTAAACCCGGCCCACCTTAAATCCCTTTGCACCTCACAACAACCACCCCCAGATCTGACACTGTTAGTTTTTATCTGAAACTGGGAATAACTGTAGATGTGAGTGGTGTTTTGAGACAATGGAACTGGAAATTCTCTGATCTGGAGGGATATAAGCTGACACACAAACGCTGGTGAATCTGCCTTCTTCGTATCTCAGCGTCACTTGAATTTTTTTTTATTCAGTTTTATTGAGTATTTCTGCTCACGCTGAATTAGTATGCACCTTATGGTCCATGATGACAAAGCCGCACTTACAAAAAAATAGAGACATAGGTATATATGATATTTAGAATAATTCATTTTATGACCTGTATAGTACAGTTCGGAAAACATTGTGGCACGGATGCAACATTATTCATATTCATTCGCATGCCTTCTTGCGGTTGTAATCAGTGATGGCGTTTTTTTTTTTCCCCAATCTTGCCCAATCTCCACATTTTGGTGCATGGTGCTGTTTCTTTTGTACTCCAGGACATGCAGAGGAAAGAATAGTACAGAGAGGTCAGTTCCGCGCTATATACAATCATCAAATTCAAATGTTAACAGTTCCTACACAACCAAGGACCGTCCTTCCTACATTTACGGCATGTGTATCTGTTGCTATGTACATACTTCTCTCTATGCTGTGGTTTCTATTACATTGAAGGTGTGGCTGACACTTATGAAGTTTGCTTTTCTGGGGGAAGTAGCGGTCTTGGAACAGAAGCTTGTAGATGTTGCATCCTCTTTTTCTTTTTCTGTCGCCTTTTCTTGTAAGAAGCGACGACAAAGTTCCTCTGCAAGGTGAGCAAAGAACGCACTTCTTTTCTTAGTGGACTCCGTGCATGCCTTGTACAGTACATGTGCATTGATTGTCATCAAGTCAAGCTTGTTGTAGCACACAGCAAACAGCCACCTGCGTGCTCCTGCTCGCACTGAATAAGTTCATACCTTCTGGTGCATGATGTCAACGCAGCACCAGGGAAAAAAAGAAAGAGACAAATATATGGGACATTTTGAAGAAATCATTTTATGACCTGAATCGTACCAATCAGAAAACATCATTGCACTATCCATCCATCCATCATATTCCGCTTATCCGAGATCGGGTCGCAGGGGCAGCAGCTTGAGCAGAGATGCCCAAACTTCCCTCTCCCCGGCCACTTCTTCTAGCTCTTCCGGGAGAATCCCAAGGCGTTCCCAGGCCAGCCGAGAGACATAGTCCCTCCAGCGTGTCCTGGGTCTTCCCCGGGGCCTCCTCCCAGTTAGATGTGCCTGGAACACCTCACCAGGGAGGCGTCCAGGAGGCATCCTGATCAGACGCCCGAGCCACCTCATTTGACTCCTCTCCATGCGGAGGAGCAGCGGCTCTACTCTGAGCCCCTCCCGGATGACTGAGCTTCTCACCCTATCTTTATGGGAAAGCCCAGACACCCTGCGGAGGAAACTCATTTCGCGATCTCGTTCTTTCGGTCACTACCCATAGCTCATGACCATAGGTGAGGGTAGGAACATAGATCGACTGGTAAATTGAGAGCTTTGCCTTACGGCTCAGCTCCTTTTTCACCACGACAGACCGATGCAGAGCCCGCGCCGATCCACCTGTCAATCTCACGCTCCTTTCTTCCCTCACTCATGAACAAGACCCCGAGATACTTGAACTCCTCCACTTGGGGCAGGATCTCGCTACCAACCCTGAAAGAGCACTCCACCCTTTTCTGGCTGAGGACCATGGTCTCGGATTTGGAAGTGCGATTCCCATCCCAGCCGCTTCACACTCGGCTGCGAACCGATCCAGAGAGAGCTGAAGATCACGGCCTGATGAAGCAAACAGGACAACATCATCTGCAAAAAGCAGTGACCCAATCCTGAGTCCACCAAACCGGACCCCCTCAATGCCCTGGCTGCACCTAGAAATTCTGTCCATAAAAGTTATGAACAGAATCGGTGACATAGGGCAGCCCTGGTGGAGTCCAACTCTCACTGGAAATGGGTTCGACTTACTGCCGGCAATCCGGACCATGCTCTGGCACCGGTCGTACAGGGACCGAACAGCTCTTATCAGGGGGTCCGGTACCCCATACTCTCGGAGTACCCCCCACAGGATTCCCTGAGGGACACGGTCGAATGCCTTTTCCAAGTCCACAAAACACATGTAGACTGGTTGGGCAAACTCCCATGCACCCTCCAGGACCCTGCTAAGGGTGTAGAGCTGGTCCACTGTTCCGCGACCAAGACGAAATCCACACTGTTCCTCCTGAATCCGAGGCTCGACTATCCAACGGACCCTCCTCTCCAGGACCCCCGAATAGACTTTTCCAGGGAGGCTGAGGAGTGTGATCTCTCTGTAGTTGGAACACACCCTCCGGTCCCCTTTCTTAAAGTGGGGGACCACCACCCCAGTGTGCCAATCCAGAGGCACTGTCCCTGATGTCCATGCGATGTTGCAGAGGCGTGTCAATCAAGACAGTCCTACAACATCCAGAGTCTTGAGGAACTCTGGGTGTATCTCATCCACCCCCGGGGCCCTGCCACCAAGGAGTTTTTTGACCACCTCGGTGACCTCAGTCCCAGAGATGGGGGAGCCCACCTCTGAGTCCCCAGGCTCTGCTTCCTTATTGGAAGGCATGTTAGTGGGATTGAGGAGGTCTTCGAAGTACTCCCCCCACCGACCCACAACGTCCCGAGTCAAGATCAGCAGTGCACCATCCCCACCATATACAGTGTTGACACTGCACTGCTTCCCCCTCCTGAGACGCCGGATGGTGGACCAGAATCTCCTCGAAGCCGTTCCGAAAGTCGTTCTCCATGGCCTCCCCAAACTCCTCCCACGCCCAAGTTTTTGCCTCAGCAACTACCAAAGCCGCATTCCGCTTGGCCTGCCGGTACCTATCAGCTGCCTCCAGAGTCCCACAGAACAAAAGGGTCCTGTAGGACTTCTTCTTCAGCTTGACGGCATCCCTCACCGCCAGTGTTCACCAACGGGTTTGGGGATTGCCGCCACGACAGGCACCGACCACCTTACGGCCACAGCTTCGGTCAGCCGCCTCAACAATAGAGGCACGGAACATGGCCCATTCGGACTCAATGTCCCCCACCTACCTCGGGATGTGGTCGAAGTTCTGCCGGAGGTGGGAGTTGAAGCTACTTCTGACAGGGGCATCTGCCAGACATTCCCAGCAGACCCTCACAACATGTTTGGGCCTACCAGGCCTGACCGGCATCCTCCCCCACCATCGAAGCCAACTCACCACCAGGTGGTGATCAGTTGACAGCTCCGCCCCTTTCTTCACCCGAGTATCCAAGACATGTGGCCGCAAGTCCGACGACACGACCACAAAGTCGATCGTCGAACTGAGGCCTAGGGTGTCCTGGTGCCAAGTGCACATATGAACACCCCTATGCTTGAACATGGTGTTCGTTATGGACAATCCGTGACGAGCACAGAAGTCCAATAACAAAACACCGCTCCGGTTCAGATCGGGGGGCCATTCCTCCCAATCACTCCCTTCTAGGTCTCACTGTCATTGCCCACGTGAGCATTGAAGTCTCCCAGCAGAACGAGGGAATCCCCAGAAGGTATGCCCTCTAGCACCACCTCCAGGGACTCCAAAAAGGGTGGTTACTCCAAACTGCTGTTCGGTGCATACGCACAAACAACAGTTAGGACCCATCATAGCACTAATGCAATATTATTTGAAAACGAACAGCGTCAGATCAGGTGTGAATTTATGCTGCTGCTATTAGTTACGGTCAGATCAGGAGTGGGGGAGGGAGAGCGTGAACGTGACTGAGAGAATAAAACTGAAAAAAAAAGCTAACTTTTACAAGTACCATAAATTTACACCCGATCTTATGCTGTATCGTGATCGTGACTGAGGGAATAAAAGTAAAAAAAAAAAAAAAGCTAACTCTTACAAGTACTATAAATTTACACTGGTTGTTACAGACGCAAATCAAATTATGTTTTTATTGTATAATATTAACAATAAGAGCAGCTCACTACTCAAAATGGTAAATTCGCGGGCGAGCTGGTTTCAAACTCACCACCGTCGGATTATAACTCAGCAGTTCTTACTGCTGCACCACGAAAGCTGTCGTATTCCACTTGTACCTTTTGTGAAAGTGCTTATTTGATATTCGGCCATCAGCCTTCACACATTATACAGTTCATGTCTACATTTTGTCATTTATTACTAAAACATGAAAAACATTTCTGTTTTAACGACGTGTTTACATAGATTGGCGTAGTCACGGAACACACATGAAACTATTTACTCTATACAATTCTAGGTAGCTCATTCCCAGATAATCAAGGCTTGAACTGGGAGAACTTCTTGCCTGTTCTGCGGCATTAAGGGGGGGAGGTTAGGGATGGAATAGCAGGCTACTTGCTGCTTGGGCTTATCGACACATTTAGAAGACAAAAGACTCTGACGGAGAGGTGCGAAGGGATTTAAGGTGGGCCGGGTTTATGAGTTTTTTCGTAGGCTCTGGTAATTCTATTGTTAAAAAGAAAAAGAGAGAAAAAAATCAAGAAATATCTGGGAAAAGTTATCCATGCTCGAAACCTTGCTATAAAAAGTAAGTAATTTCCATGGGTAAATCTTGAACTGAAAAAAAAAGTAAAAACTGGAAAAACAGCACATTTAATTGAGATAAAAGTCCAATTAATAGAAGACTCTGGTTGAAATGCAGGTCTACAGGACCAGCATTAGGCAGCCCTGGTTTAAACATAGACAAGACAGTCTTTCCTACTGAACCTACTTCCAAATTAAAAAAATAACAATAATAAAATAAATTACACTATAGCCTTAGTTTTCCAGCATTGCAACTATGAAATACACAGTAAATCTACTCTTATAAATCACATTAATACACATTAGGTCTCAGTAATGATATCCCTGTCCTTACCTATGATTATGAGCTGCTGATAATGACAAAAGAATGAGATTGCAAGTACAAACGACAGAAATTGACATGTGAGGTGCCTAGAGTTGTATTGGGTAAATAATACTGTACATCGTTATTTCTAACACATGCATTTCATGTGTGTTCCGTGTCCACAAAGATCTTGTTAAGTGTGGGATGAAAGGAAATGTGAGGCAAGAAATGCTGAACACATACCTAAAGCAGAAACTTTTTCCATGTTATACTAATAATGATGTGAAGTGTGTAATGTGTGAAGACTTTAGTCCAAATATCAAATAAACACGTGCAAATTAATTCAAGAATATAACCAAAGTAAAAAAAAATCATTCAATTTATATGTTGCTGTCAATGAGTTAAAAACCCAAGCTCAAATGTCAATCAACACAAAACTAATACATATTCCTGGATGGTGCAGAGGTATGAGCTGCTGCCTTATAACTGAAAAGTTGCAGGTTCAAGTCCCGGCGCTTCATGTTTTGAGTAGTGAGCTGCTATTATTATTATTACTATAATATAATAAAAACACACATTTGATTTGAGGCTGTAACACCTGGGGTAAATTTTGGCTACTTGTTTTTTTATTATTCAGTTTTATTCTCTCAGTGACGTTCATGTGGTACAACAAACTTGCCTCTCCCTCTCTGAGTTAATGCCATTTATCTCCATTCTTTTCACAAGAGCAGCGATGACCACAGTTGGTTCATGCCTGCTCAGAACTATTTGTTGTACCGGCAATCAAAGATATGATGTCCCATGACCGCTATCAAACTGGACAAAGGCAGAACCACAACAACAGACAGCTTCTTCATAGCGCTATCGCTGGCTTAATAGACTACTACACCGCAACACTGCTTGGTACCATAAGTAAAACGGGACTTCCACCTGCAGCTAAAGTCGCTTTAGTACACGAGCAAATCGCCATGAAAGTAATTAGATCTGGCAGTGTTATGCTGACAGTGTATGCGCCAAAAAAGAAGAAGCCTATGATTTTAGTCTGTAACAGATGGTGTAAAGTTTTGCTACCTGTGAAAGATATCACTGAAGGGGTATAAGCAGACACACAAATGCTGGTGAATCATGTATGCTTGGTATCTTGTTGTCACTTACATTTTTTGTTATTCAGTTTCATTCTTGAATAAAAGCACACTTGTTTCGTTATACCTTTGCAAAACTGTTTATTTTATATTCCAATAACCACTTGAATGACATCGAATCTGTCTCTGCCTCTCTCGCGCACGTACACACACAATCATTCATGAAACCGTCACTATTTGAAAACGATATGCCATTTGAACATTTTTTTTTTTTTGATCTTGCCCGTACTCTAAGAAGTCTGTATGCATTTTCAGAACCATGCACCATAATGCGGAGTACAGGCAAGACTGTAAAAAAAAACATGTTCAAATGACAACTCATGTTTGAAAGAAAAAAGATGTGCTTTGGAATCGAGGACTCTCTAGCCAAGATGGCTTGCAAAATAAAACGCGCCTGATAAGCATATGCTTCTTAAGGAAATAAAAATAATCTGTTTGAAGGAATTACATCATTTGTTTGAACAGAGGGCTACGTACTAGATCAATTTCACTTTGCAGACGGTGAAACAAATTAAATGTTGAGCTGTCTTTAATGATAAATGATTTCTGACATAGTTTGCAGACTGCTGTCTTTTAAGTAACATCAGACTTTTCAAAACCAAACCACCTCCATGGCGAGTCAGGATGATCCTCGTCTTGCAATTAAATCTAATGACGCAGATTGTGAGGGTGTTTATGCTCTGGCTCTGTCTGCTCACTCAGGCAGCTACGCTAGCTTCTCCTGTGGTGTGCTGACTGTGCATGCACGTGTAGTAATCTAACCTGTGACAGTGAATGCATGGACTCTCTAGGTGTGTTTTTGATTGCTTTTTACAAAGTGAGTGACATACTCAATAATTTCAGCTCACACATCGTTAAAACAATTAAGATACTATCATAGATGATACATATTGCACACTCCTAGGGAACAGAATGGGGATGTATGAAGAAGACAATCTTCAATTATTGTGCATTTGACTGCTCATCTGTGATGAAACAGGTAGAGTCTCATTTTTTGTAATAGTGTTCAAGGTGGCACAGTGTCTCACAGTTTAAAAAGACTGGGTTTGAATCCTAGCCCAGTCAATGTCTGTGAAAAGTTTCCATATGCTCCCAAAGCCTTGTAAATCGAAACCGACCCAAAGTAAGTAAGCCTATGTTCTAATCAATGGACTGGGCCAACAATTGTGGTTGAGCCCTGCCTTTTATTTGGATATAATAGGCGCCAGTTTCCCACAATCTTCAACTGGATTAGATGGGTTCAGAAATTTGATGAATGGATAATACACAATTAATATAAATTACAAGAAGTTAAAATTTCATGGCAATACATACATAGCCTAGAAGGAGTTGAATTTTGGCACAAATAAAGATCAATGCAATGAAGACTGCATGAGACACTATTTTAGTCTGACAGTGTTATAATCTTCCTTGCTTTGTAAAGCACCCTGTAATAGTATATGCTGTTCATGACAATGTATAATATACAATCTTTATAACTGATAAAAGTTAACTTGATAGCATAACATGCAAATTAACCATAGGATTATTTCATGATCTGTGTCAAAGCTAGAATGATTCAAATTACAGAATAGTAAATTTGGACAATGTTTTCTAAAGTATGACCTGGAAATTAAGTAATTAAATTTGCATAACAGTAGACTCAACAGTATAAAAAGAGGCATATTTTCATTTATGCTGGAAAACACCACCATGAACTCCATTGAGGCTTAAAGTGGCAGGAATGTGTCTAATTTTTGCATGTTGTTGTACTCACCGTCCATTATTTATGTAAATTTTTTCCAATAATAGACTCAATGGCTTTGGAGGAGCTCTATATGAGTACAACTAGATAAATAGGGAGAAACTCTGTGTAAAAAAATCATACTTGATATGTGTGCTTTCACATGGCATGATATAACCAACAGGTTTGGCAAGAATAGTGTAATGACTCACACAAGAATTATTCAAACTAGGCCTCCAATAAAAATAACAATGATGTCCATGGTGGTCTTTACGGCATTCAATATTTTTTCTATTAATACTAATTATAAAAATAATGCTCCATTATCTCATAAACTGTGCAAAAACATGAGATTAAATTTTTATTCTCTGCCACCATTACAAACTACAAAACCAATATAATTTTTGAGTGGAGTATTCCTTTAACCATGATGTAAATAGCCCATCACTTCATGCATCCATTAACCAACCCACTATATCCTAAGTACAGGGTTACGGGGGTCTGCTGGAGCCAATCCCAGCCAACACAGGGAGCAATGCAGGAAACAAAATCACCAATGCACCTAACCTGCATGTCTTTGGTGTGTGGGAGGAAACCGGAGCACCCGGAGGAAACCCACGCAGGCATGGGGAAAACATGCAAACTCCACACAGGTAGGACAACCCGGGTCTCCTAACAGCGAGGCAGCAGCGCTACCACTGTGCCACCGTGCTGCCAATAGCCCATCACTTGAAGAATGCAAAACATTGCCCCAGTCCCTTGTCTTGTGGAAGTGGATTGATCCTTCAACATCTGCATAAATTCTTCTTAATGGTACTTCATATTTCCTTACACACCCCAAAGATGTGTTTGTTAGGTTAACTGGTACAATATGTGTGTACAGCATTGGAAATGGATTTGGTTTTCATGTCCCAAATTGGATTAAGCCAAGAATGAAAATGAATAACAACTGTATTACCGCCATTTAATTTGTTTGAAAGAAATCTGAAGAATCTTTGTTTTCTAATATATAAACAGAAGCAAAAGAAAAGGACTGCCTGAAGTGCACAATGCCTTATGGACTAGAACATATTTATATGATAATTACTATGCACAAATGATGCTTTACTGATTGATTTAATTATGGTGAAAATGAAAACTGGAAGTGAAAGGCAAAATTGTATGCTAATAATAAGAAGTACATTTGGGAGTGTGCTTTTAGTTATATCAATACTAAATCAAAACAAGCATGGTACAATTAAGAAAATCCTAATTAAAAATCTGCAAAAGCTATGCTATTTATTACAAGTTTATATGTGCACTGGGGTGTATATGATGTGATATGTTTGCAGTCTTTGGTGTTGGAAAGACACTACACAATAATTCAAAGACTAATATGACTGATTAATAGGAACAGTAATAGATCATTAACTATCATCAATAATTTGCATACCTGTTTTCAATATCACTGCTAATGTTAAATTTGTACTATAATTTTGAAACATCTTATTAAAAGGTAATCCTTTAGAGGACAGAATAGCAAGCGCCGTTACTGCACTATGTCTCACTGCTTACCTTTTAAGGTATCATTGCAGGCTGAGGTGCTCTTTGTGTGGATCTTTTTAAGATCTCAACTCTTTGAATCTCACAGATCCAGACTACTTTGCCTGGTTTATTGACTTTAGATTTCCCCAGCATGAGCTTTGTAAGCTAATGACTTGCACCTTTTTAAGGAAGAGCACCCCAATCAGAACAGGATCATGTCTTACTGTCCCTGCTGCAGGGTTAGGCTGTGATACCACTTGACAAATGGATTTTAACTGGTCCAAAGGAAAGATACATTTTTTTAACTTTGGCATGTTATCATTTTTATTATTATGACAAATAACAATAAGAAATGGTCATTTCAAATCTGTTTCTGAAAATTTAGCCCAAAAGGAGTGCTGCAATGCTTTTAAATCACTTAACAGTGCTAACAAAATATTACAGGAATGATCTTTCTTACTCTCAATAACATGGCAGGGGGCAGAAACCTTCAAAGACTGTTCCTAATGCTTCTTTTTTAACATTTTAATGGTGTAAGTTAAAAAATAGTATTAAGAAAAGTGTGATAATTAGAAGGAAAATGCATGTTGGTTTATTCTGTTAAACTGCTAGCACTCCCAGCAAATTTTTTTTTCACCTTTCAGCTTCTTGCTCTGCCGAGTGAACTTATAACTGTGGGATGAATATTGTACAATTTTAATGATCAAGGACTTGCACGACTAATTTATATACAGTGATCAATTTTGTACTTCACTCTACACATTCCATGTGATCAGAGTTATTCACATAGATCAAATACCTACACATGAGGATGAAAATGCAGTGTGGGTTGTGGCACAGATTTCTTCATTATTAGAGCTATCAGCAACTGTACAAAGCTCTTGTACTGGTATTAGAGCAGGTCCATTTCCATCCTCAAAGATATAAAGTGCAATCTATAATGAAAGAAAAAAAAAGAAATCCTGAGCCAATACAACATAAATTCAAAATCAGAAAATATATCTCTTCATATGCAGAATTGCTTTTCTTCTGCTTTACACTGTACAACAGACATAATCAATTAAAAACATGTTGAAAATAATCAGGTTATATTGCTCTATTCCAGAAGAGTACAGTGTAAAATAAATCTTGGGCAATGAGACTGATCCTTATTTACAAAATACAATTTGACTGTAAGTTGGAAATTGGAGGTGTGATGATGAATGTTGTTAGTGCATATGCCCCGCAAGTTGGGTGTGCAATGGATGAGAAAGAAAATTTTTGGAGTGAGTTGGATGAAGTGATGAACAGTGTAGCCAAGGGAAAGAAAGTGATGATTGGAGCAGATTTCAATGGGCATGTTGGTGAAGGGAACAGTGGAGATGAGGAGGTGATGGGTAGGTATGGTGTCAAGGAGAGGAATGAAGAAGGTCAGAGGATAGTGGATTTTGCCAAAAGGATGGACATGACTGTGGTGAATATGAATTTTAAGAAGAGGGAGGAACATACGGTGATGTACATGAGTGGAGGAATATGCACTCAGGCAGATTACATTCTATGCAGAAGAGTCAATCTGAAGGAGATTGAAGACTGCAAAGTAGTGGCAGGGGAAAGTGTAGTTAAGCAGCATAGAATGGTGGTCTGTAGGATGACAAAAGAAAGGAAGATGAGATGAGGAAGAGAGTGAGGGGAGAGCCAAGGATCAAATGGTGGAAGTTGAAACAGGAAGACTGCAAGGTTGAGTTTAGGGAGAAGGTGAGACAGGCACTGGGTGGTAGTGAAGAATTATATAAATGTAATGAATTATTATTATTATTATAAGAATTACCAGACAGTTGGGAAACTACAGCAGATGTAGTAAGGGTGACAGCAAGAAGGATGTTTGGTGTGACATCTGGACAGAGGAAGGAGGAAAAGGAAGCCTGGTGGTGGAATGGGGAAGTACAGGAGAGTATACAGAGGAAGATGATGGCAAAGAAGAAGTGGGATAGTCAGAGAGATGCAGAAAGTAGACAAAAGTACAAGGAGATAAGGCGTAAGATGAAGAGAGCGGTGGCGAAGGCTAAAGAAAAGGCGTATGATGAGTTGTATGAGAGGTTGGATACTAAAGAGGGAGAAAAGGACCTGTACTGATTGGATAGACAGAGGGACCAAGATGGGAAAGATGTGCAGCAGGCTAGGGTAATAAAGGATAAAGATGTAAACGTACTCACAAGTGAGGAGAGTGTGTTGAGCAGATGGAAAGAGTACTTTGAGAGGCTTATGAATGAAGAGAACGAGAGAGAGAAGAGGTTAGATGATGGTGAGATAGTGAATCAGGAAGTGCAACGGATTAGCAAGGAGGAAGTAAGGACAGCTATGAAGAGGATGAAGAATGGAAAAGCCGTTGGTCCAGATGACATAGCTGTGGGAGGTGTTTAGGAGCGATGGCAGTGGAGTTGTTAACCAGATTGTTTATTGGAATCTTGGTAAGTGAGAGGATGCCTGAGGAGTGTAGAAGAAGTGTACTGGTGCCGATATTTAAGAATAAGGGGGATGTGCAGGACTGTAGTAACTACAGGGGGATAAAATTGATGAGCCACAGCATGAAGTTATGGAAAACAGTAGTAGAAGCTAGGTTAAGAAGTGAGGTGATGATTAGTGAGCAGCAGTATGGTTTCATGCCAAGAAAGAGCACCACAGATGCAATATTTGCTCAGAGGGTGTTGATGGAGAAGTATAGAGAAGGCCAGAAGGAGTTGCATTACGTCTTTGTGGACCTGGAGAAATCATATGACAGGGTGCCTCGAAAGGAGTTGTGGTATTGTATGAGGAAGTCGGGAGTGGCAGAGAAGTATGTAAGAGTTGTACAGGATATGTACAAGGGAAGTGTGACTGTGGTGAGGTCTGCGATAGGAGTGACGGATGCACTTAAGGTGGAGGTGGGATTACATCAGGGATCGGCTCTGAGTCCTTTCTTATTTGCAATGGTGATGGACAGGTTGACAGATGAGATTAGACAGGAGTCCCTGTGGACTATGATGTTTGCTGATGACATTGTGAACTGTAGCGAAAGTAGGGAGCAGGTTCAGGAGACCCTGGAAAGGTGGAGATATCCTCTAGAGAGGAGAGGAATGAAGGTCAGTAGGAACAAGACAGAATTACCAAGTGTAATCAAGAGTACTGGTTCGATCCCCACTCACTCCTATATTTGCCGTTTTCAGTAGTAAGCTGCTCTTTTTGTTAATATTATACAGTACACACATGCACTTGATTTGTGTCTGTACTTGCGCTGTTACTTAGAGAGTCAGATCGGGGGGAGGGGTGATGTTAGACCAGGTGAGCTCATTCAGTGCTGCAGAAACAACGCACATGTTGATTTTTTTTTTCTTTCAGTACATGTGCCTTCCCTGTTTATTTGTACATCTCTGCCTGTCTGTCTCTGTATTACGCAGTGCTCTGTCTGTCTGTGTGTTATGGATCTTGAAAAAAATAAGTTATAAGGACGGTTTGCTGACTTGGAGCACCACTGCCTTACTGTGCCACAGAGACGCAAGTTCGATTCCCAGCTTTGAAGAAAGTGATTTTTTTTTCCTCAAACGGACATTGAATTTATAAATTGGCATGCACTGTAAATCGTTAACTTTAAAATGTCAATCGCGGTTATTTCTGTTGATTAATTCATGCTTTTTTACTTAGAGTCAGAACAGGAGCTTTTTCAGCTTATTCAGCTTCAGATCTGACTCAAACAGCGCCAGTATAACTTCACACCCAACCTGACGCTGTTCGTTTTCAAATAATATTGCATTACTTCGACGATGTTTTCTGATTGGTACTATTCGCGTCATAAAATGATTTCTTCAAAACGTCACATATATTTGTCTCTTTCTTTTTTAAAATGTGTGTTGTAGCACTCAGCAACTGGCCACCTGCATGTTCTTGCGCACACTAAATCAGACAGCGCTATATGCAATCATCAGATTCAAATGTTAAGTTATATAGCACAGAATGGAAATCAGCAGTTCTTAGCATTCCACCACGCAAGCTGTCATATCAACCGCCTACTGTAACTTGCTTTCTTTTTTCTTCGGTTATAGTCTTGAATAAAAGTGCACTTGTTTTGTTATACTTCTGCATCAACATATGTTCCTGTGTTTGAGCTACATGGGCATGCTCAAAAAATACGCGTGTAATGCCACGAAAAGTGCATGCAGACACTTCAGTTCGCAAGCATTGGTACGACAATGCAGTCACAAGTACACTGCGGAGCTTTGGCGCGTCTTTATGTGAAAACAGCAGTGTCAGATGGGGAGTGTCTGATGATTGCATATAGCGCTGAAGTTACTGCTCTTTACTATGCTTTCCTCTGCATGTCCTGGAGTACAAAAGAAACAGCATACAGCAACACGTGGGGACTGGCAATACTGGGGGAAAAAACACGCGGTCGTATGTATCGTGATACACTGCAGAGCTATAGAGCGTCTTTATGTAAAAACCGCAGTGCCAGGTTGGGGGCGGTAGGGATGGATCCTGAACGCGACTGAGACAATGAAAAGTGAATTTAAAAAAAATAAAGCTAACCTTTACAAATATCATAAATTACACCGGCTGTTACAGACTGAAATCAAATGTATCTTTTTATTCTAAAATAGTGAAAATAAGAACACTTCTCAAATGGGAGTTGTGCAGGATCGAACTCGTGGCCTTCTGATGCGTAGTCAGCGACTGATACTGTTACGCCACGGAAGCAGTGATAGTTAATTCATATCAATGTCTCACACTAAGGCGGGTTTTTTTTGGCGGTGGCTTTTTTTTGTATCTTTTGTGAAAGTGTGTCTTTGATATTTGGACTTCAGGCTTCATACATTATATAGTTTATGCCTACATTTTGTCAATTGCTACTAGAATATATAACACGTTTCTGTTTTAACAATGTGTTTACACAGATTACTGTAGAAATGCAACACATATGAAATGCGTGTGTTTCAAATAACAATCTTATTATTTCTACTCTAAAACTCCACTTCACTCCCAGATAATCAATCAAGGCAAGAGCTGGGAAAAGCCTGTTTACGTTCTAAGTCGTTGGGGGGATGGAATAGCCGGCTGCTGGCAGCTTGTCTTTATCAGTACATTTAGATGACAAAAGACGCTGGCGGAGAGGTGAGAAAGGTTTTAAGAAGCGATTTAAGGTGGGCCGGATATACGAGTTTTTTCGTAGGCTCTGGTAATTCTAGTGTTAAATACTTGGGATCAACAGTACACAGAAATGGGGATTGTGGAAGAGAGGTGAAAAAGAGAGTGTAGGCAGGGTGGAATGGGTGGAGAAGAGTGTCAGGAGTGATTTGTGACAGACGGTTATCAGCAAGAATGAAAGGGAAGGTCTACAGGATGGTAGTGAGACCAGCTTTGTTATATGGGTTAGAGACGGTGGCACTGACCAGAAAGCAGGAGACAGAGCTGGAGGTGGCAGAGTTAAAGATGCTAAGATTTGCATTGGGTGTGATGAGGATGGACAGGATTAGAAATGAGTACATTAGAGGGTCAGCTCAAGTTTTACGGTTGGGAGACAAAGTCAGAGAGGTGAGATTGCATTGGTTTGGACATGTGCAGAGAAGAGATGCTGAGTATATTGGGAGAAGGATGCTAAGGATAGAGCTGCCAGGCAAGAGAAAAAGAGGAAGGCCTATGAGGAGGTTTATGGATGTGGTGAGAAAGGACATGCAGGTGATGGGTATGACAGAACAAGATGCAGAGGACAGAAAGATATGGAAGAATATGATCCGCTGTGGCAACCTCTAATGGGAGCAGCCGAAAGAAGAAGAAGAAGAAGAAGTTGAGCGCATATTCATTTCTATTCATATTTCGTCATTCATCAGTATAAAAATATCCATCTATCCATCCATCCATCCATTTTCCAACCCGCTGAATCCGAACACAGGGTCACGGGGGTCTGCTGGAGACAATCCCAGCCAACATAGGGCACAAGGCAGAAACCAATCCAGGGCAGGGTGCCAACCCACCACAGTATAAAAATATTAAAATCTCAATTACTTTCAATATACTCTATTGTTACATATATTGTTACATAATTCTCTTTCATTTAGCAACTCAGAACACTATACATTTGTAAGCTTAACAACAAAATATAAAACAAATTAACACAGAATAAGGCACAAAAATGGCATGCAGAACTCAAACATCCTGCAATACGTCAATGCAAAAATATATAAATAAATATTTTGTTTCTCAGATGATGGAAGCACCACATCTTCTACAAAAAATCATATTATGGTCAATGTCTCTTAGATCACATGTAATGTACTTTCTAGTATTTGGTCAAAACAACTGCTAAATGATTGTCTCTTTATGGGAGCAGGCTATTAACCTTAAAGAGCATGTGTACCTCATAATTTGGCCACTGAGTATATGCATATTGTATACACTGATCAGCTACAACAATAAAATCACCCGCCTAATTTCATGTAGGCTCCCCTCAGGACGCCAAAACAGCTCTGATCCAAGACCTGTGAAGGTGTCCCGTAACATGAGAAGCCCCCAAGATGTGTGCAGCAGATCATTTAAGTCCTGTAAGTTGCGAGGTGGGGCCTCTATTGATCAGACTCGTTTTTCTAGCATATCCAACAGATGCACGACTAGATTGAGATCTGAGGAAGTTGGAGGCCAAGTCAACACCTTGAACTCTTTGGCACATCCCTTAAATCATTCCTGACAATTTTTGCAGTGTACCAGGGCACCTTATCCTGCTGAAAAAAAGGCCACTGCCATAAGGGAATACTGTTGTCAAGGGGTGTATGAAGTCTGCAAAAATCTTTATGTAGGCAGTGCATGTCAAAGTAACATCCACATTAACACCGAGACCCAAGGTTTCCCAGCAGAACCTTGCCCAGAGCATCACACTGCATCCACCGGCTTGCCTTCTTCCCATAGTGCATCCTGTTGCCATCTCTTCTCTAGGCAAATGATACACATGCAACTGGCTATCAAACATGATCTAAAAGAAAACTTGATTCATCAGACCAGGCCACCTTCTTTCATAACTCCATTGGCTAGCTCTGATGCTCACATGCCCATGGCGGAGGACAGGGGTCAGCATGGGCACTCTGACAGGTCTGTGGCTATACATACACAGCAAACTACAATGCACTCTGTGCTCTGAAACCTTTCTCTCATGGCCAGCATTATGTTTTTTCAGGGGATTAGACCAGACAGGCTAGCATTTACTCCCTATGTGCATCAATGAGCCATTGTTGCCCATGATCCTGTTGCTGGTTTGGTGGTTGCCCTTCCTTGGACCACTTTTGGTAGGTACTAACTACTGCATACCAGAAGCACTCCACAAGACCTGCCATTTTGGAGATGCTCTGACCCAGTCATCTAGCCATCTCAATTTAGCCCATTTCAAAGTTGCTCAGATCCTTATGCTTGCCCGTTTTTCCTGCTTCTAACACATCGCCTTGAAGAACTGCCTACTCACTTGATACCCAACATATCCCTTCCCTGAGAGGTGCCATTGTAACGAGATAATCAATGTTATTCACTTCACTTGTCGATGGTTTTAATGTTGTGGCTGATTGTTGTACCTAAGTCTATATAAGTATTTATATACTCACATATACGCAAACATGTATATTTGTAGACCACTTTATACATGGGGGTTTGGGGATTCAAACTCCTCAAAAGTAGACCATATAATCTATGAACCTCATGAAATGAATGGAACTCACTTTGATACTGGTAATGCCAATTCCAGTTAAAGCCTCATTATAAGTATTACAGTATGAAATATACAGGGCAGGCTAGTTCAAAAGCTCTGGTTGATTCATCATTCCAAGCTCTGCTGGAACATTGACTGCCACAAACATAGCCCCTATGTACTTTATCTATGCCAACAAATATAGTAGAATAGTTTCTGACAGAAAAATATATTTCAGGTCAAGTTATTCATCAAAAAAAAACTTAATATATATAGTGCTTAATATATGTAGTGACATCCTTGTGAATTATTCCAAAAATACTAAAACAGTGCAGCTTGAGTACAACTTCTGAATCAACTTAATTGACCACCAATCATCTCACCCTCTCTGTAGGACTAGAAAACTGTCAGTTAGTACAAAGACACCACTATACCCACCACACACCTGATGAAGGCTAGAAAGCAAAAATGTTGTGTCTCTTACCAAGGTTTTTTTTCAAAATGGAAATAACTTTTAACTTTTTTTTTCCTTTGCACATGCATGTTGATGTAGCTCTTCACTAATTTTATTATACTTATGTTCTACTCAAATCCCTAATTTTTCTTAAAATTCATTGATATTTGTGATAGATCAGTTTTAGTTACATTTACAGCATGGCATGAAATACACTGTTGCTTCAGGTCCCTAACCTACAATATACATTTTTAATGCTATGCATTTTTCCTGCAATGAATTCTGTTAAATTCCCATATTCATAGCCCTCTAGTTTCATAGCCCTCTAGTTTCCTTTAAAATGGCTTTTTTAGATCAACTCAACAACCTGCTAATTTACTACAGAGTGCCACTTGTGCTACTAGCAGAATTCAACATCCATTCAGTGTTCCCACTCCTGTAGTTTTCCTCAAATAAACTCCACTTTTCTGCTATTCTCAAAGTTGGCAACTTACTGTATGTATTTACATAATTGCTCCAATCCAAACTCCACATATCTAACCATTTTGTCAGCTCATTTTCCTACATAATTCCCTTCCTCCTTTATCCCCAACTCATGGTCAAAATTCACCTATAATGTACTATACACCTTCTGTTACAAACACATTCTCCTTTTGTATTATCATCCTCTTTGTGTCCAGTTCCACAAATGGGCCTGGTTTACTGCTGAGACATGCACTGCAGGAAGGTCATTCTGCTTAGAGTATCACTTCAAAGCCACAATGCTCGCAAATTACCACAACAACAACAAAAAACAATAACAACACAAATATTAACTTTATTTTGGCTTGTGTTAAAGTACTTTTCAGTATACAGTCTACAACAGGCTCGTCTGTAGGACTCCCATTGAACATGACATTTTGCATACAGCAATAATTCAAAAGTATTAGGGTTCAGCAGGTCAGTGGCTGTGGGGCTCCAGTATGCCCAGGGTTCAGCAGTGGTGGGGTTCTCAGTGTCAAGTTGTGTAACACTCTTTGTCTAACTAATAAATGCTTCACTAGGCACTCCTAACCCCCGATATAGAGCACAAGACCCAGTTTCTCACTTACATGGCACAATAATAAAAACAAAAAGCATAAGAATTCCTAATAAAAAGGAAAAGCAAGTAATGTAACATAATACATAATAATAACAATAATAGAAATAAAATATATATTGTATATGAAAAAAAAATATTTCATACACTGGCTGTTTATATGAGTTCAAAGCTTATTAAATACATAGAACAGTGACTGATCGCCACTACAGCACAAACTGATACTTTAATCATTTTCCTTTCTGAAAATCTTGTCATGATCAGGTTTTTGGTTTATTTTTTGTAGCTATTCCTTGGTCTATAAAAATTTTGTAAACACTGTTTTGATAACAAGTATTATAGTGATTATGCTTATTTTTTTGTTTCACTGATTTTTTGCCAGGTTTAAAATGAAATGCATTCATGATGGTGCCATGCTTTTCATCCTATGAGTACCACCATTTTGGGACCTTTTTGTTCACAGTTACTATGCCATTGCTAGATGAGGTCAATTGCAAGTATGCAAATTGTGATATCACTGGGTTGAACATAAAAAAGATCAACATAATGCACTTCCTGGTTTTCGAAGTATGTGGATACAAAAAAAGAAAAGACCTAGCATTTTCATTAGTGTTTCAATCTGATTTTTTGCAACAAATTCTTTTGTCGATTGATTATGTCTTTGTACTTACTTTTTGCACTGGCTATGTGAAAATAATTTGGTTTGACTCCTCTGCTACATTGTTGTTTATTACAATTTTGGTTACACATCCAGGGCTTAGGAGATTACTGTTTTACTGGTATGGGCCTTTGCCTGTTAAGAGAACCTGTACTCCTGATTCCATTCTTATATAAATACTGCTGCCACCCAGAGAAGTCAGCGCTCTATCAGTTTCTCTGCCTACTAACCTTGTCCCAGGGAGACAGGCACAGTTTTCACCCTGTGACTCTTAGATTTTCGCTTTGTTGATAGAGCAAAACTATACAATAAACAAGAAAACATAAGAAATCAAAGAAATACAATAACGGCCATTGTTTTGTAAGCAATTAAGTTCATAAATCAAAATATCTCTACATATCTTTCAAACTAAAATTTCCCTTAACTGTAGATGATGTTGTATATTACAATTTGTCCTAGCCTTCATTACACCAACCACAGTCCTGAAGAGAACATCACTTTCCTCCTTAATTCATATTTACGCAATTGACATTCTCAAGCTGTGTCACCATCCAATAACCAGTACTTTGAACCTGTCACTTCTATTCTGCCATCTCCTTTGATCATCCTCTTTCCAGCAGTATTTTTGTTATTTTCTTATAACTCAGGAGGTTCTTCTGTTTAATAAAGCCATCTCTTCACCTCGCAGTTTCTAAGATCTTTCCTCTAAAAACCCAGAAATGTGTAGTCTTTAAATGACTATTCTCAATAAGATGATCCATCTGTCCATTGCCAAATCAAGATGTGACTATTATTACTTTTCCACATCAGTCTCAATTTCTTTGCAGCTTCTGAAACCACTGTATATGTCTGTGTGGTGAGTGGTGGTCCGTGGTGCAAGGCGACTTTTTAAATAAATAATCACGGCCTGTAAGTGGAGGCTCGAAATGGGTGCAGGTGCGCAAGATGGTGCCACTTTGGGTTTGGTTGCAGTATCTTGGACAATAGCACGTGTACACATATGCAAAAGCGAGTTTATTGGTCAGGTGCTGAATTCACTCCTCGAAGTGAACAGAGGTTCGCACTTGCACCCATTCAAGCCATCAAGTTAGTATAAAAGGAGCCTGCAAGTGACAGGAGGAAAAAGGGGATCAAAAGTGGAAAGAAACAAGACAGAAAGAGACAGACATGGAAGTTAAAGGATGGAGAAAAAGGCAGGAGTGAGACAGAGAGCCAGTGCCAGGCAAAAGGAAGAAGGCAGACGGGAATGTGAGCCCCAGAAGAGGAGCGTGTGGTCAGTGCTTGAGGGGGCTGAGGGTTGCTCCTGCTGAGCATGGGAGGAGGAGCAACATTACTCTGGAGGGACTCTCCCACAAAGCCGGCAATGGCAGCGGAAGTCCAAAGGAAACAAGGCTCGGGCGGTGCCTCATGGATCGCCATGGAATGGGCATTGGTGACACGAGCAGATAAGAAGTTTGTCTGCATCTGTTGGATGATGTCTGTCTGTGCTGCGAGACCCAAACAGGGTAAGCCAGAGAGATGTCAGTTTTAAACGGAAGCATTGGGGACTGAGATTTTTATAAGAAGATTCCTGCATGTTTTAACCTCATTTTAAAGATATTTATTTATTGGATTTTAACCTCCACTATCACCATTTTATGGATTATTTATTTATTGAACTTTCGATGCACTGCACTGTTGTACACTTTTGCTTTTGACTTTGTTTTAAATAAAAGCAATTTGGCACCTTTTTGCACCAACCCCTTGTTTGGAATATACATGTCCTCATCCGCCCGGCTCATCTTGGTTATGTTATCAACAGTGGTGCATTCCAGAAAAGGAAGGAACTGGTAGCATGGAGCTGACCAACACCGTCACAGTCTGACTGGACTAAAGAAAAAGGGAAACATTTATTTTCCTTGTCCTACCTTTCTCCCTGATAATAGAAGGAAATCTGCTGGAGCCCCACAGGATTTTTGTTCTACGCCCTCTTTTTTTTTTTTTTTTACTATTGCCCCGGGCTCCACTATTGCTTTTATTCAACATGATTCAATGACTTATTTTTCCCCTTTTGATACAACTGCCTCCTTGCAAGATATCAGCTTGCCCAACAAAATATCTTTTTTTAGATAGCTTAACACCTGTAGTACAGCTTCTCTAAGACTCAGTTGCTCCACACTCCACACAATCCATTACTGAAGTAAAATCTGTTATTCATATTGGGATCAAGTAGAAAAATTGTAATATTATGACTGACATATTTAAGGACAATTAATCTTTGCCATGACCAATATGCACATATTTCTTTTCCATAACATCCTCTTGTACTTGTCTATACGCTTAAACCATAGTTAGCAGTCTTAGCAATGCTGTGCGGGCCTACTGTAGAACCTTTCGGCAGGACTCCATATCTGTGCTATTTGACCTTTCAGCTTTAAAAAATGTGTCAACCGGTCTAGTTTACAACCTTCCAACAATCAACCTATTATACTTTCTTTCACTATTGCTCACATGTGATTAACAATCCTGCACCACTAGAAGAGCTGACCCTGGGCATCCATTGTTACATCATATGGATCAGCTTGGTCTATGTCCTCATCTTGCACTGGTCATCTGATGAGGCTTTTATTTCAAGTATGCAAAAACCTTTGACATTAATTTTCAGAAAAAAAGTGTAGTAGGTAGTCTTTTTTTCATTTTTCTTTTTCATATCCCAGAGTATTTCATTATAATTGCTGGTTGGAACCTCTATGTTATTTGATCATAGGCATAATTCTAACACGTCTTCAGTCATATCGCTGAATTCAAGACAAACAAGAACTTGTTGACAAGACAACACATAAGGGTTAAATCAAGTGCTAACTGCTTATAATACATGTTTAAATAGCCACTTGTCAATTCTAGTCCTGCAGTATACAAGAATTGTCCGGCTGATCACATCAAAACCATCACCTTGAACATAAAAAAAATTAAAGAAATGATTATGGACTTTAGGAGGGGACAAGTGAACAACACGCCAGTCTGCATTGATGAAGCAGTGGTGGAGAGAGTGGGAAGTTTAAAATTTCTCGGTCTACACATCTCAGAGTAACTAAACTGGTCACAAAACACCACTGCGCCTTCACTACCTCAGATGCTTGAAAGAAATGAGGTATGCAGAAACAAATACTGGTGAGTTTCTACTGCAGCCATCACTGAGAGTGTACCGTGATTTGTTTGTCCTCCGTTGAAGTGGTGTTACCGGCCCAGCACACCACAATTGGCTGAAAGTCTTCAGTGTTGGTGTGTCAGAGAGAGGATGTGCAGAGTTGCTTATAATGACACTCAATTTTGTTTTAATTTTCTCTTTTACTACTACCTCCAGGGTGTTCAGAGTGTGTCCTATAACTGATGTTACCCTTGGAATTAGTTTGTTGGCTTGGGCATCTTTTGAAATGACTAGGGGGCTTCGCTCGCCAACCCCCATGTTTGGTTTTCCGGATACACACTTTTAAGATTTTTTTTTCTTTGAATTGTTGCTATTTCATTAGTTTCACTTTTATTTCAGAACTTCTGTAAAAACAATATTTGTAATCTTACAAGTCCCAATATGCTGAATCTTTTTAATGAAGTCAGGACAGGTTTCTCTGTTTGGAATTTCAGCACAGACAAAACGATCTATATCATCAGAAGTTGATATTTTTTTTTACAAAGTAAAAAAGTAAGTACAGTTCTGCATTGGACTCCTGTCTGTAAAGTCATGCTATTTTCCTCTCACAGTTCCAAAAGTACATGGGGTTACCAAGGTGATACCCCAGCTTTTGTCTAGGTTTTTGTACAAGGGCTAGACAGAACGTTTTTGACTCCTGGGGTAAATGTAGCTTTTTAAATAAGCAGACAGATAAATATATATACACTAACAAAGTAACCAATAAATGCATGTGCGGTAAACTCCGTTTTTGAAATTCTCAAGATTCTTTATTTGTCACATGCATAGTTTATACAGGACAACACGCAGTGAAATGCATCCTGATCTGCTTATGAAAAACTGTGCAAAGTTAGAAGAATATCATTTAGATTAACAAAAAGTCATAGATTGAAAGATAACAGTATAATAGAACATAATAAATAAGTAAAATTATGTGAATAAAGTAGAATTAAGTGTTAAGGTGCAATAGTGTAGTAATTATTGTGTAAAACCAAAGTTACACTGGTGCATAGTTAAATGAGGCAGTTTGTTTGTTTGCGCTACTGCGATCTTTACTTTTTTATATTTTCTAATTTTCCTACTTTCATATCCTTTAACTTACTCCACATGTGTATAGCGCCGTTTTTTTTTTTTTGAGCCTTTCTAATTTCACTGGTTTCATAGTCTCTAACCAGCTCTGCATGTGTTTAGCGCCAACGTTTGTAAACGTTTTTATGAAGTTCTACTTTGTCATTTTCCTCATTGTCTTTTAATTCTGAGCCGTACAGTACAATACGTAGAACAGAATAAATCCTCAATACAATATAAAAATAAAAGTTCTAGAAGTACGGAGTAGAATTTCACATTAGATGATATCACATAATATGATTTGGATTTGTTTTAAGTCCTGGAGACCTCATTCATCACGCTGCCTCCCTCATTTTGCCATTCCACATCTGAAATAGCGCTAATCCGATGAAAGGACCCCTCATTCCCACGTCTCCATTCATCAGGGATGACTTTACCTTAGGCAGGCAATCTACAATTTAAAGAGATTGTTATTTTCTTGTGAATTGTTACATATGCATTATTTTCACCTTTACTTTAAAAACTTTTGTAAAAACAATACTTGTCCTTTATTTTCAGCCACGTGCCTGGTTACATCACTTTCTTCCCAGACGTATAATACTGCTCGTGTTGTGAAGGGTGTTGCGGCTGAACGTACGCTAAGGATATGCCTTTGGATCATTTGCTGTCTTTTTGCTGATGCTTGCCTGCCAAAAGCAATCCAACAACTGCTAGCTTAGAGGTCTGTTGACTTGTTTTAAATGATGGCTCACTGCCTGGTCTCGCGTGACGTTGTAAAAGCATACCTGTCTTTTATTACTGGCCCCGGGTGTGTTTGAATTCTTTCTTGCAGGATGTATAACACTGCTCGCGTTCGGGGGGGGGGGGGTTGGGGGGGGGGGGGGGGTTGGTTATAGCTGCTGTCCCGCTGCCCTTAAATCTCTTTAAAGCCTGCACAGCCGCTGTCCTTTTTGCTACGGCCCTAGGACAACCTCTTGGCACCAAGTCTCATGTTTACGGTCCCCGCGAGACGCACCATGGCAAGTCTCCTTGGTCTTGTGGGTCTTTTAAATCTCTTTCGAGATTATCACGTATCATAGCCTTGCATTTGCTTTCCATTCCAGGATTTCCTTTTATATATAGAGAGATGTTACCAGCCCAGCACACCATGGAGAATAAAATCGCACTGGCCTTCACAGAGTTACAGAATATGTGAAGGATATTGTTACACACATTAAAGGAACACAGTACAGTGGAACCTCGGTTTACAACCATAATTCATTCCAAAACTCTGGTCGTAAACCGATTTGGTCATGAACCGAAGCAATTTCCCTCCATAGGATTGTATGTAAATACAATTAATCCGTTCCAGACCATACGAACTGTATGTAAATATATATTTTTTTTAAGTTTTTAAGCACAAAAATTGTTAATGAAACCATAGAATGCACAGTGTAATAGTAAAATAAATGTAAAAAACTTTGAAAAACACTGAGAAAACCGTGAACAACAGAGAAAACTAACACTACAATAGTTTGCACTATAGTGCTACCAACCGCTGGCTAAAAACACTTTTTTTTTTTAATGAGTTTTAAGCACAGGGAAAAAATGAACATTTGAAAAAATCCGTAATTTAATAAACCACCAAGAAAAGTAACATTGCAACAATGCACACTAAGAACCGATCGCTGTAAACAGAAGTGAAAACAAAATCAAGCCCAGTGCATTCTTTAACTGCCTTCCTACCTTATGCGTCCAGCCCCCTCTCTCTCGCGCTGCCTGTGTGTGTGCGTCTGTTTCTCTCTCTCACGCTGCCTGTGTGTGTGAGCACCAGAATTCAAACATAATCAACATACAGCTACTTTAACCTCCTTAGTGTTACATTTTTTCTCAGAAAAACATGTAAAAAGTGTTGCATTTTTTGACTTGAAAAATGGCATTTTTATTAAATCTCTTCTTTCTACTGTATAACATGCAAAACACTAAATGTACAAAATCAGAAGTGTAAAAAGTATAATAATGATGCAAATAATAATAATAAAAACAATAACAATACCGTATATACTGTCAAAATATATCTTTTGTGTAGTATATCTTTGAACAGGAAAACTGCTTAGGTGTACCGTTATTTACCCAACACTGTCAGTGTTCATGGTTCATCTCAACAACAATTCTTTTGATCACATCATCATCAAGAAATAACCTCAGGTAAGTAAGTGGATCTTGGCTCTCAACTTTCACTTTTTTTACTGGCTGCCCCACAAAATCAAAATGAGGTGGAGCTGGTTTATTTGAAGCAGGGTCAACAGAAACCCAAACCTGAGTGTCACTTTCGGTTTCATTGTCCATTTTGATTTCACTGCCTGAAGACAGATTCACTTCATCATCACTGCTGATGAGAGGCTCCTCAGCATCACTGCTCATATCACTGTCTAGAGCATACAACACTTGGACTGCTGAAAAACATTTTTTATGACACGCCATTATGAGGGTAGGAGATGATGTGTCTACACCATTGCCCGGGTAACGCTAGGGCTAATGTTTATGTAAGACACTCCTATACTGTTGCCAGGGTAACTCTCCGGACTAACGCTGTTAGCATTTTTACAGCCTGAGTAATCCACGGGGCTAACACTTACACTAGGGACTAACATTTTAGCACTGTTTTTCACAGCCTGAGAAACACTCAGGTCTAATGCTACAGAGGTTAATATAAGCATTTAAATTTAAATTACACAATTTTCCACCGCTGTTCAACTAAACTCTTCACCAATACACATTATGTCCAGCAACAATTTCACAATACAGTGGACCCTTGACTTACGAACTCAATTCGTTCGCAAGGGCTGGTTGTAACTCAAGTTGGTTATAAGTCAAGACTATTTTTCCCATAAGAAATAATGGAAATACCCATAATGTGTTCCAAACCTCCCACAGCAACACTTACTTAACCTTTTCATAATAAAAAAGGGTCGTATAATGTGCATAATTTACCAAAACACCAATACTTTTTCTAATGTACTAACCAAAAAGTTATAAAAAGTGCCTAGCCTACCAGAAACAACAATTTCATACTGTACTCACCATTTAATTTGACATCTTTGGGCTGCAGGAAGGGAGGAGAAGGAGAATGAAATGGAAGGTGGTTATTGTTTGGAAGGGGCCTCCTTATACAAATCTTTTCTTTGTAAAATTGTCGACATGCTGTACATATTAGCGAGATCAGTCTCACGAACACCACTCTCATATTCCGCACAATTTCCTTCTTCGTTTCGATTGTGATCGCTTTCTTTACCTTCGTTACCTTCTCTTCCTTCCTTGGCAATTATCGAAAAAAATTATATAAATCACTGCACTGACCGAAATTACGTCCACAAACACAAATGGATCTGGGCTCCAACTGGCGCCTACGAACGCTTTCGGCTGTTTGTTTACAATCATGCAAGCGGATACACGTGACCGCATTCAGGTCGTAACGCAAGATGTTAGTCGTAAATCAAAACAAAAATTTTGGTCGTAAATCAAGTTGTTCGCATGTCAGGCTGGTCGTATATCAAGGGTCGACTGTATATGTATACTAATGAGTTTTTTCCAGAATTTTATTATTATGACCAACTTGTATAGCAAGAAGAAGTGATTTCTTTTTTAATAAGAGCTACTATACCCGTCAACTTCTGTGAGAACAATAGAGCATGATATTTCTGCCCTCTTGGAAGGGAAAATTAAAAAGCTAATCCAACGAACGTAGAAGCCATTTAACTCCACCATCCAACAGCATAATGGCTACAAGAGAAGCTTATCAATCCACATGAAAATAATTCAGCAGGCTGGAACTGCTTTGGCTGTGTCTGACTTTTGGACCCTAAATACCCTCAGGAGTCAATTAGGTGCATTCCTGTATACAACTTTAAATAATGTAAATTATTATTCTGTCCAATCCTAAAAATGCTGTAAAGATAAATAAATTCCAATTAAAAGTCTTATTGTTCTTTGTAAGAAAAAAAAAAGGTTTCTTGCTCTAGTGCAGAATTTAAAATTCAGAATCCAGAATATAAATCAGAACAAAACAAATCCATAAATATTAATAATATTTGTCAAATGAGTGCAATTATACAGAAGGCTGAGTGAGTATAAGAATCAGTAAGATGGAAGAAAATACATTATAAAAATATAAACTGAATCAGAATTTTAAGTAATCTCCATTAGGAGAATAAATATTATTGAAACAGATACAAAAAATGGGTAAAAATAAAAGCAGTTTTAAAACAAAAAATATTCTCAAACCTGCGTAATTCAATTCAGTGTCTCGGGGGAAGAGCCTGTCCCAGCTTGACTGGGTGCAAGGCAGGAAGTAGCCCTGAACAGGGGGTGTGTGACTCTATCACAAAGTCCACTCACACACACAGGCCAACTTACAGTTACCAATTAACCTAGTCAGCCCATGTTTGAAGAGGTGCGAGGAAAAATGGGTGTACCCATAGGAAAACCCACACAGAGATGGGCAGAGTGTGCAATTCCACTATATGAGAAATATGTATACATTAACCCTTAAATGGCTGGAACTGGCTAAAGTTCCCAGTGCAATTTGCCAGCACGCCACAGCCAAGTATATTCGGTGACATACATTCAGTGATGTGCATTCATTGAACTCCACAACTGGCTATAGACACTTTCCAGTGCAATTTGCCAGCATGCCGGAGCTCATCAATCCACGCCGTACACTTGTTAAGCAGCCAGCTCATGACCACTGCCTCCACCTGCAGCATCATTGTCCTTGGGATTCAGCCGCTGTACTAGACTAGCCTGCCAGCATCAATGCTTACCTCCGTGTGTTTGCGTGCAGCCAGTTCAAGCGCAGTTGGCTTAGTGATTTACTGAATTTTATCAATGCAGTCAGTTGCACCTTGTACATATTCCAGTAGTTTTTTTTAATAGTTTTTACAGTTCATTGGCAGTGTGTAAAATGATCAGTGTTGCAGTAATTGTGGTGCTCTTTGCATGAAAAAAAATGTATTCCATTTAAATTTTACTTTTTCTTTGTGAATTGTGACATTTACTAAAAAAGTACGCCAAAAAAGTTTTTGGCATCCAGGGGTGCATTAATTCCCAAGTATGTGGCAGTTTAAGGGTTAAATACCACCTTTGAAAGCAAAAGGGAGGAATAAATTGGTAAATTAATATAGGAAGAAAAGCATGTGTGATCTGGAGAAAACAAGTGATAAAAATGCTAAATATGTTAGTAAAATATCAACGGGGGGTATGAAAATAAAAAGGGTGCATAGGAGAAACAATATATTAAAAACTACATTATTGAGAGAATATTTTTTGATAACTTTTAAAACTCATCAAAATGTGAGTCCTTAAATGAACTCTACACATTATCAACGTGCCAAATTGATTATACAGTTAAAGGCTCAAGACTACAAAAATCGAACAGTAATTATCACACTACTGTGTTTTTATATTACTAGTGTAAAATATATTTATTGCACTCTATACAATTATCTGCCTTGCTTTTTCCACAGTGAATGTTACAAAACTGTTTCAAAATATAATTTTGGATATAAGCAAACCTGGGTGAACAAATGACACTAAGTAGCAATTCATTTATTAAACAAACTTATTCAATAAACCGTGCGCAGCAGGCAAAATTAATTACTCCCTTGGACTCAACAACAGATTTCAGCACTGCAGAGGTAGGTGCTTTTATTATATTTCATATTCTTTACATTGCTAAAAGGATTATGTACCATATTTTACGATATTTTTTCTTAAACTTTTCTTGAATCTCAATACTTGTCTAACCACATAAACAAGTAAGTTTTCATTGAGACAGGAGAGAGAAGGCTAACATAGCGAAAATGAAACTGTTGTAAAAAGCAGTCTAGCAAGATGAAAGGTTAACTTTAAATGGTAAAATACTTGTTTTCTGGCCTTTCCACATGCGTAAAAGGGATGTTTATCTTTGCACATGCATACAGTGTGCAGATGTACAGATATATTTTGTTAAATGACATTGTACAGAGAGGGATGTTCACCTTGGCCCTGACAAAATTTTAAAAGTCATCAGCTTAAAGTGAAAGTATTCTATCATCTATATTGAAGAAAAGAATCAGGAAGGAGGAGAAGCAAAAAGAATACACACAGAAATGTGACATTAAGAAACTGAATGCTGTACACATTTAAGTGTGTCAGCCAATATCATCAATGATAGCTCCCCCAAAAGCCAGGAAGTATTAACTGATTTGTCACACCTTTGTATTTTGCTTTCACTTTTAGGCAGATTAAGAAAATGTAAGAATGTTAAATATTTAATGCCTAAATACAAGTTTATTGTTAGCTCCCCTTGCTTGCATTTAGTATTTGCTCTATCCTGCTACCTGGAGTATACATGTATAAGGAGATGATGTCCTCTAATAGGTGAAGTGCAGCACAGTAACAGTCAGTCCTGGGTGTAAATGTACTGTTGATCTAGCAGCAAATGCATTACAACTGAGGGCTGTTTCCTTCCAGGAAAGGTAAGAGCAACAATACTGTAAGTGATATAGGGCAGAGGTGGAGAACATATGTGTGAATCTACAGAAAAATGCTCTGGGTATGGGGATAAAAGTATCTCATGATTTCTGACAGGATCACCTTTCCATAATAAAATACTTAACAAATTAACTTTGGCCTTTTTGGAAACTGTTCAGTAATTCATTCCCCTATTTTGCTTTGCTACTACTACAACTTATTATTCCTCACCCTGTTTGTTATTTTACAGACCTTGTATAGGATTTTTTTTTTTGCTGCTACACATATGGGGATCTGATGATTAGAGTTTACATCTGGATAAATGAGTGTTACCTAAGTTCAGAATGTGATGTGATGATGAATGTTTTGATTGCTAGCATTTATTGCAGGTGCACCAAATGAAATTAGAGATACAAGAGAACACTTGTTAATAGAGTTTAGAAGGATGTGTCTCTCAGTTTGGTAAATGTGAAAAAGCAATTGGATTGTGTTTATATTATTGATCTGCTGAGAGTAGTCCTGATCTACTGAGGGCAGAAGTAAGGCAATAAGGGATTTGTTAATTGAAGCCAAAAAAAACTGTAAAATTAGGAAAGTCACTATATCTTGATAGTATTCTTTTTGAGGATTTATCTTTGCATTTTTTTCAAGCATTCTGGGGCCAATGAGCCAATGTTAGTAAATACACGAGCTCAGGGGTAACAAGACTACAATCAATTACAAATTTCACACAACAAAATTAAAATCTACTCCAAAATACAGGTATCTGTACTTATTAAAGGTTAATACCAAGCTGTTAACAGAGACTGCAAACAGGTGTCCATAAATTAATTCCCCTGGATAAAACTAACTGTAATAGATTGGCATAAGCATCCTACATTAGCTTCTTAGGTGACATACCTGTGACTTTTACTTCCCCTCCCCTGTTTTCTATCTTATACTGATAAAGCATTTGATCTTTTGAACTGAATCTAAGGAACGCTCTTCATCACATGGACTTTGTGGCTGGTTTCACAAATACCTTTAGGACACTACACTTCAATTGCTCTGTAGTCATGCTTACATTTTAAAATCTTCCCAGACCAAAAAGAGGAGTTGGTCAAGAGGTCTTCACTTCGAACTTCTGTTAAGTTTCTCTCACGGTCATGGTGGTGGCTGTCCATATTTCTGAATAATTTATAGTTATTATGTTAAAAAACATTTAAAGTAATCAAGACATCTTTTCTGGAAATCTGCTTTTGTTTTTAGGGATGTTTTCTCTAATCTCCCATTTGTACTAAGCTTTTTTATGGGCTTTGAGGACTTTTAGATTGCAAAAGAAACAGTTCAGAGTTGGCTAAAGCAGCAGAATCAGATAACTTAATTTCCTCCAGTCATTCTTGACACCAAATACTTCAGGTATCTAGGTGTATACAGTGATCCCTCGCTATATCGCGCTTCACCTTTTGCGGCTTCACTCCATCGCGGATTTTATATGTAAGCATATTTAAATATATATCGCAGATTTTTTGCTGGTTCGCGGATTTCTGCGGACAATGGGTCTTTTAATTTCTGGTACATGCTTCCTCAGCTGGTTTGCCCAGTTGATTTCATACAAGGGACGCTATTGGCAGATGGCTGAGAAGCTAGATTGCTTACTTTTCTCTCTCTCTTGCGCTGACTCTCTGATCCTGACGTATGGGGATTGAGCAGGGGGGCTGTTCGCACACCTAGACGATACGGACGCTCGTCTAAAAATGCTGAAAGATTATCTTCACGTTGCTATCTTTTGTGCAGCTGCTTCCTGAAACGACAAGCTGCACGGTGCTTTGCATACTTAAAAGTTCGAAGGGCACGTATTGATTTTTGACTGAAAAACAAACTCTGTCTCTCTCTATCTCTCTCTCTGTCTGTTCCTGACGGAGGGGGTGTGAGCTGCCGCCTTCAACAGCTTTGTGCCGCAGTGCTTTGAATACTTAAAAGCCAAACAGCCCTATTGATTTGTTTGCTAGAGATTGTTTTCTCTATCTATGTGACATTCTGTGCTCCTGACACGCACTCCTTTGAAGAGGAAGATATGTTTGCATTCTTTTAATTGTGAGACGGAACTGTCATCTCTGTCTTGTCATGGAGCACAGTTTAAACTTTTGAAAAAGAGACAAATGTTTGTTTGCAGTGTTTGAATAACGTTCCTGTCTCTCTACAACCTCCTGTGTTTCTGCGCAAATCTGTGACCCAAGCATGACAATATAAAAATAACCATATAAACATATGGTTTCTACTTCGCGGATTTTCTTATTTCGCGGGTGGCTCTGGAACGCAACCCCCGCGATGGAGGAGGGATTACTGTATATCTGATGTCTGAAAACAACTGAGTGATGCAATTATTGTTAAATATTTACTGAAATGAAAAAAAAAAGTTTCTCATAGTCCACTTGGTCTCTATTGTTTCCATCTTGTCGTAGTACTATCAAAAATAATATTATTCAGCATTTTGAATTTATTACAGTTAAATACTCTGCCATAACCCCCTTCACCTCTATACTGAATCAGTCTTCGAATTTATTTGAATTGGACAACACTCAGACTGAAGTAATTTGCCCTCATTAGCAATAGTAACAACTCAGGGTTTTCTATCGCTGATTTGGCTAGATCCACCTGTCCCTTTGGAATGGCTACAAATGGAAACCTTCCTGGTCCACTAAATAAATAAATTCTACTGCCCACTTTATAACTCATAACTGTAAGTTATGCTTTGGCCCATTTAATTTTTATGGTCTTCAGATATAGCACCTGGTGGAAATGTGTAAAATTTGTTTATAATTGGCATAAGTTATCCACTATTTGAATAAATATCACCTATTGTCACAACATCTGGATTATGAAGAAACAGTCATAGTTCCCCCTACAAATTTATGGCAAAACTGTCACCATTTAAGTCACTCAGAGGAAGATAAAAACTCACAAGACAAAAGACATACCGGTAATAAGCACTTCATTGTAATCAAAATTAATTAAAACCCAGATCAAAGACAACAATAGCCAATGTTACATAAAACTTTGCATCAAAACTTTAGCGTTTTTGCCAAGGTAAACTAGAACTCTAAATAGCTAGTAATATAGCCAGTCAAACTGTAACCAAGTTAGTTTCTTATGTTAATGGTAATTATCTAACATGGATCAGTAGTAACTGTACCATGTAATGTTCTGTCTTGCAGAAGATTTTGAACTCAAACTGCTACAAGTGGTGTGGATAAGTATAGCACCTCATCGCTCCACAATGCGACCAAAAGTAGGCTTTGGCGATTATTATTTTTACTTAGTTCGCCAGTGGTGAACAAAATTATCGAAACTTTAAACTAATTATATTAAAACAAATGCAAAAGGTAATTTTTCTTATTGTTGCGCGGATGTGCTATCAACATGTATGTTGGCACTGAGTGGGCATTCCCCCTTGGAATTTGGTGAATTGCATTCCAGTAAAGGCTGGTTTATAGTTTGTACTTAATGCTGGGCAAGAAGGCTGCACTTCAAAAATTATGTCAGACTTGGACAGAATGTGCTTGCAAAATCTTTCTAACTATGAAACATGATGGTTGTTTATCCCAAATGGTGAATTTCAAGGAGTGGCTGGTTACACTTGTGCCAAAATGATGAACAAAGGGCTGAATATGATGCAACAGGTTATCAAAACAAAAGGAAGACATGTAAAGCATTTGAAATGCATCTACCCATCATGTAGGTCCCCCACTCACAAGAATATTACACTCGCCCTTCCTTCACCTCTTTTGGTCAATATTTGTAACACTCTGCCTCCTCTTTTTCCTCCTCTTAAAGTTAGCAATAGAAGGCACAACTCATCTTCCATCAGCGGAGTCTCACATTCTATGTTATGACTTTGATCAAACACTTGGTCTACACACTTGACTACAATATTAATGCGCTGATCGAACAGGCCACAACAAGCATATGTGTTTAGGTCAGTCACCGCATACTTTGTGGTGTGGTCAGCATGTAGGCTTCACACGGTAATTCTAACCAGGCAAGACATTCTATAGATTGGCAGCAGTGCTGGTTGGATGGGGGCTCTTGGTCACTGCAATGAACTGCCAATAGATGGACAACTGGGCTGGGGTCTTGAATATCACGTAAACCGCTATGCAGCAACAGCGAAATAGGTACACGACCACACCTCTTTTCAAAACTGCTTTCTTATGTGACGTTACATGAATGAATTAACCAATCAGAAAACTTTGTTCTGTGAACACGACTCATCAAATTTCACTCCATTTCAAAATTGCTAATCAGAAAATTATATACCTTTTCAAACAACCTTCCCTGCCACTACTAGAATTTCCAATAAACCCCAGTTTGACCATTAACACAAGTGAGGCAGTGAAAGACCAATATTGTGTTTCTTCCTTCTTTTCAATAGATTTATCCACTATTATTACTGTGAGGATGAATTTCAGAACTTCTTGGCTTTGGGAATTTACCTGGTTGAGGTAGGATAACATAACACTGTTGATGTACTGTGTGGCTCCCGGCTGGGATTCCTACACGGCCAGGACACCCGAGGAGACAGGAGGAGGGCTCATACCTCCTCCAGACCACGAGGGGGTGACCGCCCTGGTTGTATTGGGGGCCACGGGTACAGGGCTTAGAAGCTCAACCCTGTAGGGGCCCGTGGTCACCGCCAGGGGGCATCCCCGTGCCTGATGGACCCTGGAGCCCAGCACTTCCGCCACACCAGGAAGTGCTGGGGGGAAGAAGAGAGGGAACACCCGGAGTGCTTCCGGGGAGACAGCCAGCACTTCCGCCACACTGGGGCGTGTCGGGTGGAAGATTGCCGGTGCACACCTGGAGCACATCCGGGTATGGATAAAAGGGGCCGCCCCCCTTCATTCGAGGCTGGAGTCGGGTGGAAGCAGGACAAGGTCGGAGAAAGAGAGAAGGAGGCGGTCCGAAGAGACAGAGTGGTTGGCCTGGACTTTGGGGAAGATTGGGGTTTGTGGTGCACTTAAGGACTGTGTAAATAATAGTGTAAATAAACGTGTGGTGGTGCAAAAATAACATGTCTGCCTGTCTGTGTCCAGGGCTCGTTCCACAACTGTAACTTTTACTATAAAGGGGGAAAAGAAATTGCTGGCAAAACAGGTTGAAAAAAAACATGCACTCAAAAACAGAAAGATGCTTGTGATTACATTCAAAGCATACTCTCAAAGAAACTCCACTGGTGCTGGCAGTGTATTGAGCGTGTGAAAAAACAGAGGACAAAGAATTAAAAGAGCTAAAAATTAAATTTAATTCAGCCTATATGATATCATGTGATGAACTGCCACTCACCAAATTTACCTCTCAGGTCTTGTTGATGAAAATCGTTTGCATAATGGTTATACTTGATTAATCTTTTATACAGCAGAATGAGATGCCCAGATATATGCATTTGTTTCATGTGTTAAAAAAACAAACTGTTTACTTACTGTTGAGTTAATTTGGCAACTGTTGGGAGGAAGTAACCAGAAGTGTTCTAAATCTAATCACGTATGTGCATAAGCATAAGAAACAGCCTGACCAAAATAGACGTGAGCAAGCCTGTCTGGCCAGACATTCCCAAAATTCAAAGAAAAGTAAAAACATCTTTGAGTAAAATTACAAACTCCTTTCATGATTGCAAGTCTAAGCAGGAGAGTTATTGGCACAGCACAGAACATAATGATTCTCTTTTTATCCACGTCCAGTGAAAGTCACAAGGAAAATCCACCTGATAATCAATACATTTTATTAGTTTACTAGACATTAAGCCCGTTACAATAACGGGCGCTAGAATAGTAGTGCATAAACATTAGTAGGAACAGTCTATATTAAATGGCAAATGACCGTCTATTTTCTGTTACAGTAATACTGGCTTGTATGTGGCTGTAATATGCGTCACTGTATTGTGTGCCTTTAATTTTCTCTCACAGTAATACGTCTCTCCAGCAAGTATTTTAATCTGTGCTGCTGTGCAGCTGATTATTGTATGTATGGCGTCTCCCCAGCAACGGATTTTATGTGCGCGAAAATAAACCTACTTTTAAAAGTCATCCTATTGTAATATAATGAAAATTCGTATATTTAGGAAAACACTTTACACTTTACCGGGCCAAGATTGTTATTCGCAAATCTGACAACCTCAGAGTGAACACTTGCACAACAACAAACACTAATCCCACCTCTTTGGGGAAGCTGGTCTCCGCGTCTCAGTACCTGATTGGATTTTTTGTGCGTTATGTTTTAGGTCTTACCTCATTTACCGAAATCCGATTGGATCGGCCGCGAGATATTTTATAGGTTCCGCCCTCTCTGTCTTGTGTGACGCGTCAGGCGGCCTTTGAAGCATCGCACCAAGCCCTGCGCATGCACACTTCACCAGACGACACACACACACAGACACATGGACGCACACAGGGATTTTATTAAAGAGGATTCATAAAAATGCGTGTGGTTTAAGTACTTTGATGGAAGTCAAATTATTGTGAAATACAAGCCACATAGTAACACAATGGTAAAATTAAAGTAGAATCCTTGCCAAAACTATTTGTTTTCCAAAAATAAAGATAATATTTAATTAATTTAACAAAATCTTCAACAGAGCTCAAAAGTCACCAGCATTGATCTTTTGTCTCTATCCTAATTCTACAACTCTGTGATGGAAAGATGGCTTGTAACATCACTTCAAGAGAGAACTGCTGAATTAACAAATTAATTAAAATGGCAGGCTCAGTTATTGGACACACTCTGGACCCCCTGGAAGTTGTAGTGAAGAAGAAAATTAAAACAAAACTGAAGTTCCCTTATGAACAATGCTGTAGATCCTCTCTCTGACACACTAACACTGAGGACTTTTAGCCAACAAATTATTCAGCAGAAGTGTGTCATGAAATGCTCCATTACATCAACAGCAATATGTCTGTAACTGTGACAGCCAAGACAGAACTTTTCTTTTTTTTTTTAGTAATTCTGGTGTGTTTTTAGACCAAAGTACGTGTGTATATATATTTATTTATCTCCCTATTAATGTATGTATTTATTTAAAGAGCTTTCATAAAAAGCCAAATTCCTCCCCCCGAGGCAAATACTTTTCTGTCTATCTATCAATCTGCAAAACTCATTTCTTTTTACAGGATTCTTCAATACCTTTGTTTAATAAATTTCAATGACTTCCTTCAGAAGCAGATCCTCAATTCCAAATAATATTTCATTCATAAAGCTGAAACCATTGTTAACAGTGACATGTATTATCTATATTTCTGTTTTTTTTAGTTTACTTTTATTTATAGGTAGATACTGTTGAACAACAAATGACTAAAGAGAAAGACTAAAAGAATGAGCAGGAGAAGAATGACAACATTGCAACTTTGTTACTCAAAGGCAGAAATGATACCTTAGACTCTCATGAAGAGAACCTAACTGTAGTATTATAAAATGCTTTGAAATAAAATCTTAGCATAATGTATATATTGTATATATAGTTGACATAAGGCATTACCAGAAAAAATCAAAATCAAAGTGAGATAAAAGATTGAGACAACATCAGACACAGAATCACCAGGATATCAAGAACAGGGAGTTGCTTGATATCAGCAGTAGTTCTATTAAACTCCATATTAGTCATGTTCCTCTTTTTTTAAGAACAAGGAGGATTCTTGCAAAACAGAAAAATAAAATTTACATGTTATTTTAAAATTAGAAATGAAATAAGAAAGACATTTTTTTAATATATGTTGCCTTAAAGGTCAATTTAGTTGCAAATTTAATAATTATTTGCTCAAATTGTACCAAATGTAATGGTTAGAGCTGTTAGCTCAAAGATGCAGAGTCCAGGGTTCAAATACTGCACAGGTCACTGTATGTGTGGAGTTTTTGCTTTCTGCCAATGGATTTGCTCTAAGTACACATATTTACACTTGCAGTTAAACTTACTGGAAGCACTACATTGGCTTGGTGTAGATGTGTGAGCAAGTGTGCCCAGTAATGATGTTGGGATAAGCTTTACCCCAGCATCCCCTGGAATAACTAGGATAAAAAATTAATAGATAAAAAAGAAATGACAATATAGATATTCTATAAGATTACAAGAAAAAACAAGTTTTGTATCTGATTTTCTTACAACCATCTGTACATTATACTGAATATCAGCTCCTGCCTGGAGGGGGTTGTTTATCGTTACCATAGGCAACTTTATTTTTGACCAAAGTATAAAAGAAAAAGTCAGCAGCAAAGTTAAGTGCACTCAGGAGAATTCCACATTGAAGCTAATAGGATTCTGGCAGTTATAAAAAAACAAAAACCTTTTTTTCTGATAATATGAAAAGCAGACTGGGGAACTATTGGCCAAATACAGCAATTATAGAAGAATAGAAATAGTAATAAATAGCAGGTGAGGCCTGTAGTTGACAGTGCAAAGACAAAAATAATTATTTACACATCTTAGCCAGTGGTTTACAGTGTGAACCAGAGCATGCACTATATGTACTGTAAATGACAGTATTGGTAATGGAAATTGTTTATCATTTACCACACTCAAAGAGTCATTCCCACCCTAATTTTATTTTACACTTGCTGCCAGTCTGCCCAGTTCTATGCAAGTTTGCCAGGTTTACCTCACCTGGGCACAGATTCAAATATTAATATCCACAGACCCCCACATCTTAAAACATAAATCGCCCCCTAACCTGTCTTGTACTACACCCACAGGACAAGTCCAACCTAACCCTTATTCTGCCTTTACGATCAGGATACCTAGATTTCCTTGAATATAAATTTTGCCCTCCTGTCCTTCACGCCTGAAAATTTCTCAATTACTTAATTGAGAATTACTTAAACTTACTTAATTAAATTTAGTGATTTAATTAAGCCTGCTGAAAAATTTTGCCTCATGCTATTCTTAAGATCAGTGTTTCCCAGTCTTTTTCCTTTGGTGGCACACTTTTTGTAACCAAAAACATCCCAAGACACACCATTATCTTACTAACCACAAACACATATATATCTCGTATATGTGCTCAACTATCCAAAGTGGCAGGACTACTGGAGAAGATGGTAAAAAATGAGCTCCGAGTCTGAGATCAGCTTTCGCAGACATAGCACTTAGTATGCACTCTGGTGGCATCTCCAAGCTGCTTCGTCCTTTTGCCCGCCCCTCTCTGCCTCAGAAGGCAACACAGAAGCCCACTATCCACTGGTCCTGTGAGACTCACTGGTGACCACACTGAGAGCAGATGGAGAGCAGACACTTTGAAACAGTAAACAGAGAAAGCAAAACAAGGCATTACCTTTCACCACATCCAGTTAGACATAACATGAGAGACGAAAAAGTCAGCGTGTAAGCTCGTCTTCTTTTTTACTTCAAGTGAACGATTTATGAAGAGGTGTTTCATTAAATAAATAGCCAAATTTTCGTTGATTTCTTTGATTTTCTCTCCTGAAAGTTGCACTCGCTCATCTGTAGTTACATTTGGTAGGTGTGAACTGTGAACCTTTGATGTGAACATGAAATAGTGTGTTGACAATTGTCCAATCACATCAGATTTAAAAAAAACTAAAAAAACATTAATTTGCTGTCTCAAAATGTGGGAGCGTCTGGGGAGCAGAGAACTGCGTCCCCGGAAAAATCTGAAAGAAACCAATTAAAGGGCAGCCTTAGGTCATCAGCTTGCCAAAAGAAAGTTCTTACATAGACTCTCATTTGGCTGCCCCCTTCATTCAGGAAATAGGTTTAGGTTTAGGTTTATTTGTCATATATAGGTTAACACAGGGTCAACATACAATGAAATGTGTATGACGAGAAAAACAAGTCACTCAGCCTAGATCTAATAAAGCTAAAAAAATAGTTTAAAAAAATTACAAGTTAAAACATAAACAAGCCATATAAAATAAAATATGTACGTTTTAAAAGAAGTTGTAGAGCAATATGAGTTGAATGAGCAGCAAGTACAAATGACAGTTATTGCACAGATAATGTTTTATAAGTACAGATGCATATTCCATAAAGTGCAGATGCATGTTCCAGTCAGTATTCAGAGTGTGTGCAGGTACAGTTTGTGTGTGAGTAGTGCAATGTAGATGTAATGCAATGTAGGTGTAATGTAAGTGTATGTAAGTGTTCAGGTGTTGTTGAGGATACTGGTATTTACACTGTAATGAAACAAGTACAAGTCAGAACCAATTTTTAATGGATGTTGACATGCGCACATTGTGCAAGTAAACACATTTATTTCATGATTATTTTGCATTAACTCATTAATTTTAGTATTTAAAATATTTGGAGGGAGGCGGTATCCCAGTGCCTCACATTACAAACCGCAACTGATTACAGAACAGACTGGCATTACTCACATTGCTTTGCTTTGGCATACAAGTTTTCTGCTTAAGAGGCAGCTGGCAATGTCTTAATGTTGCATCCCTTCCCCTATCTTAGTAAAAGTTTCCACTAAGTACTGTTTTATCTCTATGATTTTGTGTTCCTATCTTTAACTAAAATCTTATAATTGGAGTCATTGCTGTTTTACCTTTTAAAATTGGTGCCTCCTCTAGAGTGGAAAGAGTGATTTGAGGTGAAGGTGATATCCTCACTGTTCTTTTCTTAAAGCACACTCAGATCAGTCAATCATTTCAGCACGCCACAACATACTGAACTTAGATAAAAGACAGAATTAAGGTAAATTGCTTATTATTTGATGCTGATTATAACTTCCAAGCGCCACACCATGTAGCAGCGTTTACAGAAGCTGGATCATGTGAACAACTTCAATAGTATTTAATATGAAACTAAACCCAATGGATCAAATGAAGTATACAAGCTGCATAGACTGACAGACTGTTACAGATATTTAATGAATGCCTCTGTCCACATCGACCTTTACAGATCTACTGTGGTGTGTGTGTTCATTTCTGTCTCTTCAACATCCAGCGTGTGCTCTGGTAGAGCAAACAAACTGTTAGCTATCTTCACTGTGTGCCTCTATGTGTGCATACATGCACATTTAAACAAATTATCTCAAAAACCACCCATGTGAAAATTTTGCAAATCAATAGGTCTAGTTCCATTACTAAACAAATCAGACTGCAAAAAAGCCCAGTTAAATTAAGCAGTTTCTATGGCAGTTGTAATTGGACAGAAGCTGAACTTAACTCAATAGCAAATTTTTGACCCCACCACCAAACTTCTATTTATATGGAAGTAATTACAAGTCTCATTCTTGTGAAGACACTAGAACTCTTAAAGGTTGTGTAAAAAGAATAGCATCTGTTGTCTGATAGATGCAGACTAATTTTTATGTCATTCTCAGATAACCTTAATAAGTAACTATCCACTAATTTAATAGAAAAAACAAGGAGAAGGTTAGAATTAAATGTACAGGAGATTACTGTACATTAATTTCTAAAATTGATTCAAAATATGAAAATATGAAATACTGACAGTATATAAAAATAACTTGAAAAAGCTCTCTGAAACCATTTTCTTATAATTCATTTAGAGTAAGAAATCAGTCCTGGATGGGTCGCAAATTCATTGCCCGGATAATTTATCCTTACTCTCAGTGGATAAAAAGTTAATTCAAAGTTGTGAATCAATCTCATAAACAAGACTTTTTTGAAAAATTTAACGCCTGCATTAATGTAACTCATGAGCACCTACAAGTAAGCCAACCATGTACACATGAAGAGAGCTTTCAAACGTCACACAGACCAGGCCAAAATATGAACCTTGATCCCTGAAGCTCTGAGATAGCAGTGCTAAGCTGTGTACCATCATACTGCCCATTCAAAATAATACATCATAAGACCATTAATTACAATAAAGCACTTGTATGAATTATGAAATGGCTATATATCATGAAAAAAAAGTTTGTCTTTATTTGGCATAAAAATATGTAAAATGACTTCAAAAACAGACGCATTAATGTAAGCCAGTAATTTTAAAATCCATTTAGTTGTGAAAATCATTAATTTACCTTATGTAAATTATAAATGGAAGAAAATCACAGCAGACACTAACAGAAAAAGGTCTGCTGCAAAATTCACCCTTTGTACCAATCATCATATCTAATTAAAACAACCTTGAAGAGGAAAATATTTCACAGCCTGAAAAACACACTCCAGCACAGTTAATCTTACTCCATTGACTCTGCAAGTTAGATGGTGTATTTTATCTGGAAATGAGAAGGTAAGGAAAGCCATTACAAACATTTACTTATAAGTTCAGTTTATTGCCTAAATGTTATCAACATAATACGAAACACTGCAGCTGCACTGGTTAAGGCTGTGTTCACAAGCTATCAGACTCTTTGAAGCTCCAACATGTGGTGTTTCATATTCCCAGTTTAGTGTGTTCACATTCATTTCTAGCTGGACTATGCAGAATAATGCATAGTCACTATTGATTTATTACTTGGTCTGTAAAAGGATAAAACTGTATATTTTACTTTAATATAAAGAGCTAACTAAACGTATTACATGTGTATCACTTCCCTTCAAATGCAATTTGATCATAAAAATCGCATTTTTGGCTAACCAAGTTATATTTTTATTTTATACATTTGACTAGGATAAAAGGTAAGCGTTATGTCACAACTCGGGGAACATGGCTTTGCTTTTTTCAGAATTGCCTGACTGTAGCTCAGAGTTTGTAGGGCGTTTATGTGGAAATTCCATCGTATTTACCATCTATCCGAATGCACAAGAATGTAGAGTAAAACAAGAGCAGCTATAAGGAAAATCTAAATGTGACTGATAAATACTTACTGTTTTGTATTTCTTATTTTCTCCCTCACTTTTAACTTTTCCTTTTTGGGTTTAGGTGTGATAAAAGTCCTTCCATCAACAGCACTGTAGATTTTTTCCCCCATGCCTCTGGTTGACAACTTGTGCCCCTAGTAGCATAATTTAATTTGATAGAATTTTGAATATCATCTTTCACTAAGCACAGGATCAAAGCACTTGCAAATATTTACTGTTAATGGACTAACAGTAAAATACTACACAATACAAGATTTAAAACAAAGACAAATTAAGCACAAAGAAAAGCATGTTATAAATATATGAAGTCCATTAACATTATAGTACAACTGAGAATTTAAAAACTCTAGTCATCCACACAACTGGGCAAGACCTCTGAGCAGCACCACAGTCACATATAATTAACAACGTCACAGCTCTAATGATCTGTGCCAACTTACCACCAAGCCTGTCCTATGTATTGTACAAAATCATAGGTATGTGCTGGATAGTTAATAAAAAGCAGAATGAATTGTTTAGTGTTGGCTACTAAGGCTACAGATATCTCAAGTGTTTTCCCACGAGTTCAACTTTCAGCTTGGCAAAGTGGAAGTGGCACAGAATGCCACAGCAGGTTACCAAGAAAGCATAATGATGATTAAGATGGGAATTATTAGCTTTCAACAGACAACAGCTTTAGTATCCACAGAAAGAACAAGTCGCCACATCTGAAAATTTCCATTTCTGGAACACTCTTATAATGTGTTGAACACTTCTCTTACAGTGAAATTTCAAAGGTTGCATGTGCTGTAATAAGCTAAATCTCAGTTCTGACTTTGCCTACTCACTCAACCACTCTGCCAACCAGAACCTGAGCTTTATTGTGTACATACAGAAGGAAAAAATAGGTCTTAATATTTTTTGCGGTGTTTTTCCCACACTATGTACAGTATGCAGCTCTTCTTTTAAATGTTTCAAATCTAATCAGAACACACATCTTTTCTTTTAAATAAAGTATAGATTTACTCATCTATCAATATGCAAGCTTTCAAGGCAACTCAGGCCCCTTCTTCAGGCAAGAGCTGCCTCGAAAGCTTGCATAATGTAATCTTTTTAGTTAGCCAATAAAAGGTGTCATTTTGCTTGGCTTTTCTCTACATTCATAACGGCTAACACGGTACAACACCCTAGCACTACTCATCTATCAAGAAACTCAATCTCATTCAGACAGACAGACAGACAGACAGACAGACAGACAGACAGATAGATAGATAGATAGATAGATAGATAGATAGATAGAATGTTTTTTGTCAGAAGTCTGCAATGCAGGTTTAACTGAATCATGAATTTGTTACAACTATTGCATTCATTTTGTCCACAATCTTTTGCTTGAAAAATTGTGCACATGGTAAATACATCACTTGGGTTTATAATTTTGGTAAGTTAATCATTAGGGCTTTAATTCAATTATTTTTTTAGCCTTCCAAAAAAAAACAAACCACTGAGCACTGGACATTGCCAGAGATTAAGGTGAGTGGTCAATGGGGCTTGATTTTCCTGTACGTGGATTTGATATGTATCAGATTTTTTACATATCTTTCAGTAATTGGATGTGAGCTTGTGTTAATTCAAAATCTCATTTCTTATTTTAGAATGATTCTATAAACAACAGAATCTGATGAAGGCAAAAGGGAGCCCCCCTGTTTTTTGGTTGTAACTACAGGTATTAAGCTTTTAAACATTTTCCATTTCACGTGACAGCACCTTCAATTAATTTTTTGTTACATGTTGACATAAAATCCTGGATGAAATTTGTAAATGTATTTATTAACATCAGCACTCTTTCAGCAGCTAAATGCTTAGTCAGAGATAAATGAATTTTTGATGTTATTATCTTCCTTCTCTATTGCTCCAGTATTAATTTAACATTAATTATCTAAGACTTGCCTTTTCCAGCTTCAAAATACTGTAAAATGAACATGATTTCTTAATGTACAGGATGGAGAATAATCAATTCATGAATTTCTACAATGCATAACTAGAAGCTGAAGCAGAAGGCTGTTCAAATCGCTTGCTAAACAGCCTGCATTGAATATAAAGCAGAACAATGAGGATAACAAATATAACAAAGATGTATGACCATAATATTCCCATTCTCTCAGTACAGTAGCTTTCATTGAAGTTAAAGAAATCCCTATTTGACAAATAAAGTCACAAATGATTTAGCTCCTCTTTAAATACATGCACTCCACACTGTATACTATGATCACAAAATGCAAGTCACTTTAAAATTCCCAGGGCATATACTGTAAGGAGTGGGCCTTTAGATATAAGGAATCCAACCTCAATAATGACCTATATCTTGATATTAGATTGGTGCTCTTGGTCTCAGCTTTATTTTGGGGGTGGAGGCACAGCATACTCTTGTTGGAGATAACGTTTTTTTTTTTATTATTAGTTGTAGCAATCATTGGTGTTCAACATTGAAGTCAGAGTCATTTGATTAATCTATCCTTTTTTTTTTTATGGGGTACTGTTAGCATATTAACAGTGTCCAGAAATATGTTTTTTTATTTTTATAGAACTATAACATATCTGTAAATATGTACAATAACACTAGCCTTGCTAATGAAAATATGATAGACAAGAATGCTGCTGAATTATAGTAATTCTTGGTTGGTGGCACCACTGCCACTTCACAGATCCAGCATTCCAGGTTTGAATTAAATGGTCGATCATTATCTATGTAGAGTTTGCACATTCTCTTTGTGGATGCGTGGATTTTGCCCCCACATCTCTAAAGACTTGAAGGTTGATTATTCCAAATTGGCCCCAGTAGGAATGTCAGTGTGAGTGTGTGAACCATATGTTGCCAGGACAGTCTCTGGTTACTTTGACCCTGAACTAAACTAAGAATGCTGCATTATGATTCTAAGCGGGACACACCATGGTTAATTATTTATATGTGTACCATTTCAGTAAGATCATTTCCAGAATGGAATGCCTCCTATGTTGAGTTTGAATATTCATCTGTGTTCTTTTGAGTTCTGCCATTTCACTCTAATTACTACTACAGTCAAAACACATGCTGTCACAGTCAGGAGCACTGGGAAAAAGTTCTAGTCATGTTCTTCTTTTTCCTGAAGAAAAGGCCAGAGGATGGCTGGAGAACTCTCATTTAAGAAGACTGAAAATTTCAAGAAGGGTCACCCAGCGAGGCCAGCCACTCAAGATCAATTGTAGTGCTTTTGATAAAAGTGGAGGGCAGAAGAAAAGAGTTCAGTTCACTTCTCCACATGTTATGGAGAGAAACTTTACATAGTGTTAGATGTCAACTGGAAGCAACGACAACCCTAACCCTTATGTTTATGGAAGACAATTAAGGTGTGCCATGAACAAACGAATCAAGGGAATAAATGCTCAGAGCAAGAGAGTGTGAACTCCTAAATCCTTATAAAGGACGCCATAATGCATGTAAAGTGCTTTCAATGTATCTGGGGAACCATCCATCCATTTTCCAACCCGCTGAATCCGAACACAGGGTCACGGGGGTCTGCTGGAGCCAATCCCAGCCAACACAGGGCACAAGGCAGGAACCAATCCTGGGCAGGGTGCCGACCCACCGCAGGACACACACAAACACACCCACACACCAAGCACACACTAGGGTCAATTTAGAATCGCCAATCCACCTAACCTAATTAAAATATTGGCTGTTATTATTTGAAAGTATTTAAAAATGCTTTTGTGTCTTTCTACAATTGAAGATTTGGTGTGTGACTTTTTATGCTAGTTGGCAGAGCTTCCCACTGCAGTCACATTCTATAATTCATCTGATAGAAAATTTAATGTTTAAGTAGTGTCTGAATCCAAGGGAGCCAATAGTATACTTGCACTTCGATTTATAACTCAGCAGGCATTTTCTAAGGGACAAGGAAAGTAAATTGCCTTCAACTGTTCATGAACAATTTCATGCATTCATGTTGATTTCCTTTAATCAATAAACAATTGATAACAAAAAATGAAGGTATTCATGTAAAACGATACAATAACAATGGAATTATTAAAAGAAAAAAAAAAGAACTGAGCTTTCTATACAGCCAAATAATTGAATTCTGCAGAATTAGAAGAAAGGTAATCATAATTACCTGAGACAAAGTAAACAGACTTTATATACAAAAGGTTCAGACTAATATTTGGCACACTTTGCAAGTCTTAAAAGTTGTGAACTTTAAAAAAAATCTGTAATCCAAGAAATCATTCATGATGACATAAACAGATGTGATTTTCATACACAGTATGAACCTTTTTATCTCTGCAACAAATTTCATGTCCCCATCTAACATAAAGCTCTTTTAACAACCATTGTAAAATGGAAAAGATGTGTGTTGTTTCAGTAGATGAGATTACCTGCAGTTTAAAAAGACCATAAAAATTATAGTGGTGGCAAACATGATACATCATTATGATTAGTTCAACAGATATATGAACTAAAGGGAACACATTTGTTTAGTGATGAAAGATCAACATAAAAGCAAGCTCAGTTTTATGACATGACAAGAGTTATTAATCAAGTAAATGTGTTGCATAGATTTGAACAGATAGTTAAAGTTAATATATTCATTGATGAAGTACAGTCGACCGTACAGAGTAATGTTTGTGGTATACTTCATGAATGCTGCACCGGGATCCAGTAAAGTGTGATCTATACCATGCTTACCTTTGTTTCACTTGAGTACATATTTCAGGATAAACTGCTTTACTACATTTTTTGATATAGAAACATTTGTGGATAGTTAACTGTAAACACTTGGCTGTTAGTTAATTAAACTGATGACTCTTGCTCTCAATGAAGGTCAGTTACTATTTAATTTGGGCTACAGTTCTTCACTAATGGAAGAAAGATGCAGTGGAGGATTAGAACGTGATGATATATTGATAACAAAATCCAAATACAGTTAGGTCCATAAATATTTGGACAGAGACAACTTTTTTGTAATTTTGGTTCTGTACATTACCACAATGAATTTTAAATGAAACAACTCAGATGCAGTTGAAGTGCAGACTTTCAGCTTTAATTCAGTGGGGTGAACAAAACGATTGCATAAAAATGTGAGGCAACTAAAGCATTTTTTAACACAATCCCTTCATTTCAGAGGCTCAAAAGTAATTGGACAAATTAAATAACTGGAAATAAAATGTTCATTTCTAATACAGTACTTGGTTGAAAACCCTTTGCTGGCAATGATAGCCTGAAGTCTTGAACTCATGGACATCACCAGATGCTGGGTTTCCTCCTATTTAATGCTCTGCCAGACCTTTACTGCAGCAGCTTTCAGTTGCTGTTTGTTTGTGGGCCTTTCTGTCTGAAGTTTAGTCTTCAACAAGTGAAATGCATGCTCAATTGGGTTAAGATTAGGTGACTGACTTGGCCATTCAAGAATTTTCTACTGCTTTAATAAACTCCTGGGTTGCTTTGGCTATATGTTTTGGGTCATTGTCCATCTGTATCATGAAACACCGCCCAATCAATTTGACTGCATTTAGCTGGATTTGAAAAGACAGTATGTCTCTGAACACCTCAGAATTCATTCAGCTGCTTCTGTCCTGTGTCACGTTATCAATAAACACTAGTGTCCCAGTGCCACTGGCAGCCATGCACGCCCAAGCCATCACACTGCCTCCACCGTGTTTTACAGATGATGTGGTATGCTTTGGAAAATGAGCTGTTCCACGCCTTCTCCATACTTTTTTCTTGCCATCATTCTGGTAGAGGTTGATCTTGGTTTCATCTGTCCAAAGAATGTTTTTCCAGAACTGTGCTGGCTTTTTTAGATATTCTTTAGCAAAGTCCAATCTAGCCATTCTATTCTTGAGGATTATGAGTGGCTTGCACCTTGCAGTGCACCCTCTGTATTTACTTTCATTCAGTCTTCTCTTTATGGTAGACTTGGATATTGATACGCCTACCCCCTGGACAGTGTTGTTCACTTGGTTGGCTGTTGCGAAGGGGTTTCTCTTCACCATGGAAATGATTCTGCGATCATCCACCACTGTTGTCTTCCGTGGACGTCCAGGTCTTTTTGCATTGCTGAGTTCACCTGTGCTTGCTTTCTTTCTCAGGATGTACCACTGTAGATTTTGCCATTCGTAATATTGTAGCAATTTCTCGGATGGGTTTTTTCTGTTTTTGCAGCTTAAGGATGGCTTCTTTCACCTGCATGGAGAGCTCCTTTGACCGCATGTTGTCTGTTCACAGCAAAATCTTCCACATGCAAGCACCACACCTCAAATCAACTCCAGGCCTTTTATCTGCTTAATTGATAATAACATAACAACGGACTTGCCCACACCTGCCCATGAAATAGCCTTTGAGTCAATTGTCCAATTACTTTTGTGCCCCTGAAATGAAGGGATTGTGTTAAAAAATGCTTTAGTTGCCTCACATTTTTATGCAATCGTTTAGTTCACCCCACTGAATTAAAGCTGAAAGTCTGCACTTCAACTGCATCTGAGTTGTTTCATTTAAAATTCATTGTGGTAATGTACAGAACAAAAATTAGAAAAAAGTTGTCTCTGTCCAAATATTTATGGACCTAACTGTATATACTGTTTACAAGAGCATGTTCGTGACACCATCAAAAGCCCTCCTCACACTGATTTTTTTTTCAGACAAAACTCTTCCATCTTTTGCTGCAGTGAGACCAATATGAACTAAAACTGATAAAAACTATTGGGAAGGCACAAATTGGAGTAGGAGTATGGGACTGTGATACACAGATCATCCAAGCTTATTTACAGTTGAGTCGTCTTCTTCTTCTTTCGGCTGCTCCCGTTAGGGGTTGCCACAGCAGATCATCTTCTTTCATATCTTTCTGTCCTCTGCATCTTGTTCTATTACACCCATCACCTGCATGTCCTCTCTCACCACATCCATAAACCTTCACTTGGGCCTTACTCTTTTCCTCTTCCCTGGAAGCTCTATCCTTAGCATCCTTCTCCCAATATACTCAGCATCTCTCTTCTGCACATGTCCAAACCAACGCAATCTCACCTCTCTGACTTTGTCTTCCAATCGTCCAACCTGAGCTGACCCTCTAATGTACTCATTTCTAATCCTGTCAATCCTTGTCACACCCAATGCAAATCTTAGCATCTTTAACTCTGCCACCTCCAGCTTTGTCTCCTGCTTTCTGGCCAGTGCCACCGTCTTCAACCCATATAACATAGCTGGTCTCACTACCATCCTGTAGACCCTCCCTTTTACTCTCGCTGATATCTGTCTGTCACAAATCACTCCTGACACTCTCCTCTACCCATTCCACCCTGCCTGCACTCTCTTTTTCACCTCTCTATCACAATCCCCATTACTCTGTACTGTTGATCCCAAGTATTTAAACTTTGCCAAATCTACTCCTTGCATCCTTACCATTCCACTGACCTCCCTCTCATTTACACACATGTATTCTGTCTTGTTCCTACTGACCTTCATTCCTCTCCTCTCCAGGGTCTCCTCAACCTGCTCCCTACTATCGCTACAGATCACAATGTCATCAGCAAATATCATAGTCCAAGGAGACTCCTGTCTAATCTCGTCTGTTAACCGGTCCATCACCATTGCAAATAAGAAAGGGCTCAGAACTGATCCCTGATGTAATCCCACCTCCACTTTGAATGCATCCGTCACTCCTACCGCAGACCTTACCAATGTCATAATTCCCTCGTACATATCCTGTACAACTTTTACATACTTCTCTGCCACTCCCGACTTCCTCAAACAATACCACAACTCCTCTTGAGGCACCCTGTCATATGCTTTCTCCAGGTCCACAAAGACGCAATGCAACTCCTTCTGGCCTTCTCTATATTTCTCCATCAACACCCTAAGAGCAAACATCACATCTGTGGTGCTCTTTCTTGGCATGAAACCATACCGCTGCTCAATAATCATCACCTCACTTCCACTACTCTTTCCCATAACCTCATGCTGTGGCTCATCAATTTTATCCCACTGTAGTTACTACTGTCCTGCACATCCCCCTTATTCTTAAATATCGGCACCAGTACACTTCTTCTCCACTCCTCAGGCATCCTCTCACTTTCCCAGATTCCATTAAACAATCTGGTTAAAAACTCCACTGCCATCTCTCCTAAACACCTCCATTTCCACAGGTATGTCATCTGGACCAACGGCTTTTCCATTCTTCATTCTCTTCATAGCTGTCCTTACTTCCTCCTTGCTAATCCGTTGCACTTCCTGATTCACTATCTCCACATCATTCAACCTTTTCTCTTTCTCATTCTCTTCATTCATAAGCCTCTCATAGTACTCTTTCCATCTGCTCAACACACTCTCCTCACTTGTGAGCATGTTTCCATCTTTATCCTTTATTACCCTAACCTGCTGCACATCCTTCCCAGCTTGGTCCCTCTCTCTAGCCAGTCGGTACAGGTCCTTCCCCATTCCACCACCAGGTTTCCTTTTCCTCCTTCCTCTGTCCAGATGTCACGCTAAGCACCCTTCTTGCTGCCACCCTTACTGCAGTTTCCCAACTGTCTGGTAATTCTTCACTGCCACCCAGTGCCTGTCTCACCTTCTCTCTAAACTCAACCTTGCAGTCTTCCTTTTTCAACTTCCACCATTTGATCCTTGGCTCTGCCCTCACTCTCTTCCTCTTCTTGATCTCCAGTGTCATCCTACAGACCACCATCCTATGCTGCTTAACTACACTTTCCCCTGCCACTACTTCGCAGTCTTCAATCTCCTTCAGATTGACTCTTCTGAATAGGATGTAATCTACCTGTGTGCATCTTACTCCAATCTTGTACGTCACTCTATGTTCCTCCCTCTTCTTAAAATATGTATTCACCACAGCCTTGTCCATCCTTTTGGCAAAATCCACTATCCTCTGACCTTCGTCACTCCTCTCCTTGACACCATACCTACCTATCTCCTCTGTTCTCTTCACCAACATGTCCATTGAAATCCACTGCAATCACCACTTTCTGTCTCTTGGGTACACTGTTCATCACTTCATCCAACTCACTCCAAAAATCTTCTTTCTCATCCACTGCACAGTCAACTTGTGGGGCATATGCACTAACAACATTCATCATCACACCTCCAACTTCCTGCTTGATAATCATTACTCCGACACTCGTTTCACCTCCAGAACACTGGTGACATACTGTTCCTTCAGAATAATCCCTACTCCATTTCTCCTCCTATCCACATCATGACAGAACAATTTGAATCCACCTCCGATCCACCTGACCTTACTCCCCTTCCATTTAGTCTCTTGCATGCACAATATATCAACCTTCCTTCTCTCCATTATATCACTGGTTTGTGCATCCCCTGTGGCTGGGTTGTTACAGTATTTACAGGTGAGTAAACCTGCCTTATTTTATGGGTTTCACTGTTAGTAGCTGTAGACAAGAAAGCCTCCATGAAGGACAAAGCAAGGCACAAAAATATGAAAAATAAATCACATTGCTGTAATAGATGTATTTTTACTGGGACCTGGGTGAAGTGTGTTCAGGATGTCACCACTGCATGTAGTGAGTGTGGTTATAGTAGCTCTAGATGGGCATGTACTTCAAGTACGCAGCATTGTTTTACACACTCACATTTATCTGATGATTTTGGATACTTTTACAATGAAATACCCAGGAACCATGGAGACAAATATCCATCCCATTGCTCAATTATATTTAAGACAACTGACGCAGTATGTAAGTGCCTTTCTTGCATCTACCAAGTGTTTTCATCTTTCTGATGCTGATGAGCACAGTGGTGGACAGTAAGATCACAACATAATTGACTGTGACAAATAAAATTCATTCATAATTTAGGTCTGATATGAACACCATTGGAAATTATTTGTACTATGTATCTATTTCTTGGACTTGCAATTAATTCTTTCTTCTTCTTCTTCTCATGTTATTGTCTCTCAGATGCCTGCTATCAATGTTAGCTGTTTCAGACCCACTGTTGCCATGTGTCGTGAACACCAAAAACATTTCGTACAAGTCATCAGGTTTTATAAAGAACAGCACAGATGTATTAAATATTAAATGCACTCTTTTCACAACAATAATCATATCATAGCAAAATATGGAGATTAGTGATGAATAAACACTAAGTTTGCTTCGCCTGAGTTTGGTAAAGTTAGGGAAATATTCGTGAACTTTTCGAAACTCTGCAAAATGCATTGAAAGTAAGGGGGAAAGAGAAGCCGAACTACTGTAGCTTTAAGTGGAGTATAATGGTCGCTGAGGGCTAGGGAAGTATGTCCAGCTATGCTGGACCAAGTACTGTGGCTGAACTGATGCAGCAATGCAAAAAAACTGCACCACCATGCCTTAAACAGACAGAAAGCAGATGAAATGATAGCGGCAAACAAAATACAACAAATGGCCACTAACCAGCAAGTTAAAAAAAAATCAAATAATTCAGACATGATTAAAGTGCACATGACAGATTTTTATTTAAGGGCATTTGCATACACTTCAGTCACACCATGTAGAAATGACACTATATATTACATTATGGAGGGCACTGTATATCATTGTGGTCACAGAATTCCAATCTTGGGGCCCACATTAGCTGCGCCGAGAAGTGGTGGAATAGGACTGACTAGTTCCATTGTTTAAAATCTCGGCTCCAGGTGCAGTTGAAATGTGCTTTGCACTTTTTTCTTTTATAAAGAAGATCGAAATGCATTGTAAACAGTAATACATAATTTTTTATTATTATTACTTCACGTACTTGCATGCATTTTGTTTTGGATTGTTGCTGCATCATATGGCTAATTAGGCAGGCAAATTAGCCAGGCAGCGCTGTACTAGCAGTGTTATATATCTGGTGGTAGTATTCATAATATTCTCATTATGGTCAGCTAATATACCAACAAATGAAAATACTGCAAGAGTTTAATTTTTAAATGCATGCATGGTGGAAGGCTGGAGTACTGATCAGATCGTGACATCATATATTCTCAAAGCACATCGGTTTCGACCTTACAGTATGCATGAATGAAAGTTCTGCGTATAGCTAACATAGCTCTGAGATGTCACGCTTGCCTTGCAACCACTATGGGGAGCTAGGTAAAAAAATGTTCATGTAAGCAAGTTGAATTTCCAGGAAAATACACAGTGAACAAAGTCACCAGTAAATACAGCATATTCAATGTAAATATTGCTTTATCAAATTTTTGCTGATCAACAGTTGTGGGGATCAAACACCAAAGTTCAAGGGGCTACACTAACCTTGAATTCAAAAAACAAAGCTAAACCAAAACCAGAATTTATTTATTGCTCGCAAAAAAGTCTTCTTTAATGTGTGTATCAATCTTGTATAGCGTGATTGTGATAAACAACAGTACAATTGTGATGAGAACAGTCACACTGCCCAACAATTCGCCAGCACCATTAAACTAAACTCTTCAAAATTAAATGAAGATTTGAAGGTCACTAAAGTCATAGCCTCTACTATACTAATTGATAATTGACTCCATAGGTCTATAGTTATTTGTGTAAACAAACTTTCTGTTATTGTATGAAATTTGCCCTTAAATTTCCAATTATGTCACTGTGTTATTGTTGAAGAATTTATGTTAAAGTAACATAATCTACTTAATAATTTCCTTCATAATTTTAAACACTTCAATCATGTCATCTTTTAGTTTTCATTTGCTTAAACTGAAAAAGTTAAATTTCTTCAGTCTCTCCTTACAGCTCATACTCCTTAGTCCTGAAATCAGCCTATTCACTCTTCTCTGGGCATTCTCTAGCACTGCTATGTCTTTTTTGCAGAACCATACACAGTTTTCCAGGTGAGGCCTCACTAGTCTGTTATGTAACTTAAGCATAACCTCCTTTAACTTCTACTTTACTCATTGCTATGTAATCTGACATTCAATTAGCTGTCTTGATTACTCCAATATAGTGTCTTGATCTAGAGAGTGATGAGCCCACTGTGAATGCAAGATACTTCTCATAAGGTGTACTTTCAAGTTTCAAACATTTCTACTTCTTTCATGTAATACTGTACAATTACATTAAATTTCATTGGCCACAAATCTACCCAAGCCTGTATGCTAACAATTCAACTGATTCTGCATTACCTTACCTTCCACTTTCACTGGCAACATATGCAAATTTAACCATCTCATTGATTATATCCTTGTTCAGATCGTTTATGAATATTAAAAAGAGCAGCAGCCCCAGCACTGATCCTTGATGGACATCACTTTTAATATCACCTGATTCTGAAAAAATTCCCTGCACCATAGGACTTTGTTTCCTGTCCTTCAGCCAATTTTGTAACAGCTTACACTTCGTACTTTGCATTCCCATTTGTTTAAGTTTTTCCCTAAAGTTTAACGTGGTACCTTATTAAATGCGTTCTGAAAATCTAGATAAATAATATCATATACACCACTATTATCATCTGCATTTTTTGCTTTGTTCTAAAATTCTAGCATAGTGAAACACAACCACCCCTGTCTGGACCCATACTGACTATCTGCAAGTACACCTCTACTTGATATGTGCTGTGTGATCTTTTCCTTAATAACTGCTTCCATTAGTTTATTTGATGCACTTTAAGGTTACTGACCTATCTTTCTTGGATCAGCCAGATTACCCTTTTTAAACAATAGGATAATATCTGGAGACTTTTTAAACACTAAGATAATATTTGCAGGCTTCCATTCATTAAGAATTTACCCAACTGTGCACAGACTTTCCAAAAATATATTGTCAAACATTAATATATGTAAGATAAATGTTATTTGGTCCTGGTGATCTATTAGATTTTCAGACTATTTTACTTCCAAATCAATAAGTACCTCCTGTTACTTTTGGGACATCAGCAACTTCTTTGTGCATGTAAACATCTGAAAAAGCAAGTTCAGAGCATTTGCTACTCACTGTCTGTATATTACAGCTGTCCTTACCATTCTTAATACACTTCATCTCCTCCATGACTGTTTTTTTTTTTATTAATTACTGTGGACAGTAGGGGGTATGCGGCTCCCCAAACCCAACACAACAGACACAGAGCCAAAGTTCAGCAACACACACGTTTATTTATAGTGTGTAAGCTCTTTCCCCTTGCTCCCCACAACAGCACAGTACAAAGCACCCAGGAGCACAGTCTACAGCACACTGCACTATCTTTCTCTTCTCCTTCCTTTTCTCTCTCTTTTTCTTCCTCTTTGCTTCTACTCCTCCAGCAAGCTTTGTCCACCTCCTCCCAACTCTGGCTCCCTGAATCGAGCGAGGCAGCCCCCTTTATAGAGCACCCAGAAGTGCTTCAGGTGTTCCATAATCTTCTTCAGGCCATGCTTCCAGGTGTGGTGGCAGCTCTGCAGAGGAAGGCTCAGCCATTCTCCATGCATCCCTTGCCGGTGGCCATGGGCCCCAGCAAGCTTGAGATTCCATGCTCCAAACCCGAGCCCTCTGTTGTCCCAGGTGTGGTACTACCCCAGGCAGTTTTGTTCCCATAGTCCTTCTGTTATTGAGGCATCCAGGCCGGGTAAGAATCCAGGCTGTCCGTTACACTACTAAAATGCTGAAAGAACCACTTTAGGTCATCTTTTGCCTTTTCTACATTATTTCTCTCCAACTACCTTTTACCTTCTTTAATATAATTTTTAACTATTTCTCTCATATACCATATAGTAAGTGAGGTGAATGACTTTACTTGGCATGCAGTCCACGCGTCATGTGCCTGGCAACACAAAAATTCCTAATGACTCAATCCTACAAAATAGTAATGCAAATCAAAACAAACACACAAAATGGAAATGACATGACAAACTAAAACAGTAGTAGAAATACAATGTTAATATAAAAAAAATACCATATTTCTGAGACAATGAGCTTAAAACATTCTAAAATGTTAGCCTGCAATGATTCCAATTTATTTCAAAAGTGGGAATGATGTTGCAGCATATGATCAATTGAACAAGTGTTTTATGAACAACAACACATGAGAAAGCATTGTTAATTGGTTGTATGTGGATAAATAAGCAGCAGTTTTGATACCAATACCACATCACACTGAACATCTACTTGAAGAAGCCATTCTAGAAGGAGAAAAAAATGTTCAAGATACCATCTACAGATAGTTTATTCAGTGAGCATGTGGACAGTCAGAAGTTGACAGAGCCATGGAATTGTGCATTTCTTTAATTTTCCAGGAAAGTATTTGACATACGTGTACCATGATTAGCTCTGCAAGTTGTGCTAACTAAAACAACTTTATCTAGTCTAGTGTTGTCACAATAATGTGTACCTATTTTTTGGCAAACTGACCAAGAAGGGAAAAGAGACAAAAATGGTACCTTATAAACAAAACAAACTCAAGGGAGAATACAAAATACTGACACAGAAGAAAATCTGCTGTGTCTCTGGGCCTAACTGTATATGTTTGTTTCCCTGATTAAAATGATCCATTTGCCAAGTACCACAAAAAACACTCCCTTTCTCTCTAACTCTCTCTGTACAGTCCAACGCAAAGGTTGCATGGCCCTTTTAGCTCTAAACTAATCGGCATCTGCTCATGAGGCAACTTAAAGATCAAGTTAATGTAAATTTTAGCTGAGCTCAAGAATTGCTTCTGCTGGGGTCTCATTGTCCAGCTGACTGCATGTTTCTCTCTAGGCTGCTTCTCATTTACTCATATTCTGCTTGCTGTGGCCACTTGCTCTTTAAAGGGCATTTAGCACACATACCACACAAAATGCTCACCCGATGGTTTCTTTAATCTCAAACAAGAATACACTGGACCTTCCCTCCATTCAATTTTGCTTTTCTCTGCCTGAACACTACCTGGCATCGCTCTGTCCTGTGCCAAACTAGTGGGTCCTTTACCCCTGGAATCCTCTTCCCAGCAGGACATCCCCCTTATGCTAGGAACTGGGTAGGTAAATCAGGAAAAGCAAGTTATTATTTAGGCATTGTTTGTGTGAATTTTAGGCTAAACAAGAAATAAATGGTTGTTGTTGTTATCGGCCTTTAAATTCAGGCAGACTAAACATCTCTGTTATCAGAGTGTGTTATGAATTTCCACAACAGTTAAAAAGGCAGAACATAGTATACTGATAACAATGCTTGTAACAAACTCTTTCAGCAGTCCCAACAAACACTACCTCAAAATACAGGCAGGTGCTAGATATAAACAGAGTGCTTCAAATTCATCAGTAAAATCCAAATAAAAACAAACCATTTTGACTAATTCTATCATTTGGCATCATCACAAAGAAAACTAGTAATGAATCAAAAAATGCTCAAAAAATTTGCTAACAGAAAACATATAGATGAAGGTCTAAATCACTAACTGATAACATTTGTAATTAATTGATGCAAGAGAGAACATAAATTCCCCAGTATGCTAGATCACACACAGCAATTGTTATAACCTTACAGTAATGAGAACAATTAAGGTTAAAAACTAAAAACGGAACCAAATTAAAAACAATATGAATGATTGTTTAGGATGAAAAAACAAGTCTGAAACATCTTTTATTAATTTCCTACAAAACAACAGCACACAATGCGTTCCACATACATTTTTCACACACAGCCTTGAAGTCACATTAGTTCTAAAACTAAAAAATTGGATCAAATTTACTTCTTGCAGTTGATTAATGTAGACAGGTGACACACAAAACAGAATAAGTACACACAGAAGAGATCAACTAAAATGTAAAGCAAGCGATTGTAGAAGTGTTTCACTAAAAAGCTGCAAACATGAGACCACTGAACAACAAATTTTAAATGGATACACAGAAGTTCAGCTCTTGGAAGTGTACATTTGCAAAATAAAAAATCACCTTCAGCTTCTAAGATGAAACTCCATGAGAAGACCTGGCATCAGACTATTAGGATTTGGATAAACACTTCTTAACCTACATTTGGCTTGCTGCCTAGCCCATCTTATCAGTGTCTGTTACTAGGCAACATTTTTTGGTCAAATTGTGGAAGTAGCATGAGGAATAAAGCAGGGAGCTTGATTAATCATTTTTGCTCAAGCATTGTGCATTCTGGCACTGTGAACACTTTTTGTTGAGCTCTACAGTGATTTTTGTGTTTTCTAATGATTTTGACTATTTGTCTATTTCTGGATTCTGCCTTTACTTAATGTTCTAGTCACCTTTGCTTGTTGCTGTTTGTCCTCTTATACAGTATATGACAATCTGCTGACTTATACTTGAAAATTCTTTGGTCAATGGACTTTGCTAATAAAAATTGCTGTGTGCTGTTTTTTTATCACATCATGCCCAGCATTCTATTGGCTCATCTCAATTGGCACAGCAAACATGGCATGGGCAGTCAGCAATATTTTAAAAGGTGGTAAACTACAATCCCAGGACTTGGACTTTTCCCTGGGGCAACTGTCTTCATTGTACAGTATGTGAGCACATCAGGCTGGATAAACTACTAGAGACATGGATTCAAGATTACTGTATACAGAGAAAATTATTTGCTGTGATACAATAAACTTTTCTGTTGCAGTCAAATGTGGAGATCCTTAAGAGTCAAAGCTGGGACCACTGCTTTTTTAACTGAGGTCAATGTCAGTGAAAAAAGTAACTATCAAGTCAGTAAATATCCAGATGATGTTAAATTAGGGAGATAGCAGATTTCTTCTGAAATATTCAAAAAGCCCCAAAGATGGACAAATGCTAAATTTAGAGAGGGAAGATATGAGGCAAATGAAACTTAACATAAAACAAAAGTAAATCTTAATTCTTTAACTTTTAAAGAGAAATTAAACAACTGGAGATTGGGTCTGGGAGCTAGAAAAAAATATAATTTCAGAAAAACCTAAGAGTCAGAATAGTCTCATCCTGTCCTCAAACAGACATTGCTCATAAGGCTAACAAAAAGTTGAATTGTATAGCACACTGTGTGCAGTAAAAAACAAATAACTAAAAATAAAATGTAATGTTTAAGCTGGATAATGTAAGTCTGAAATCTCATTTGGCATACTTAGTTCAAGATTGCCATTTCAGTTTATCAAATAACTTTATGTTAATATTCAATGTCTGGTTTAAAATACAAGCCTGCTATATTTATTTTGCAGCTGACACAAAGGTTCACTGCCTCTTGTTTTTGCATCCTGTATAATTTTGCTGTGCATTTCACTTTCCATGAGGCACCAAAGCAGTGTTTTTTTAATTGAGAATTTCATATCAAAAGTATGTCATCCTGAAAGAGTAAGATAATATTTAGATGCATGGCAATTCAATATTTTTCTTCGTGAATACAGACATATTAAGTGATCAGTTTATGATATGTCTAACAAATCTCTGATGCTGAGAATATGGTATTGACCTTGTCTTTGAAGTACAGCTTCTTCTTCCAATGGTGGAGTGGTGGCTCTGAGGCTAGGGATCTGCACTGGCAATCAAAAGGTTGCCAGTTCGAATCCCGTAAATGCCAATAGGGACTCTGCTCTGTTGGGCCCTTCAGCAAGGCCCTTAACCTGCAATTGCTGAGCACTTTGAGTAGTGAGAAAAGTGCTATATAAATGCAAAGAATGAAGGATTCTGAATAATGCGGCTCAACCATGTTTATAAACTCACAATAAGGTATAGATAAGTCATAGTGATCAGTCACATTGGTGGAGGGGAGGGCTTCTAGCTCACCATCTCAGTACTTCTATCCCGTGTGGTGAAGATGATGTTGGCTATCAATTATTACTTTTTGCTTGTATCTAAAGGCTAAAATTAAACACACTGCAGGCAGTGAGTGGAAAAGCCTGTTTTGTACGGAGTTCTGCAGCTACTTTAGTACATGCATTTATTTTAAACTGTAGCAATACATTTTATCAACCACTGTTTATTTCTGAATTAACAAATAGACAGCAAGTAATTTTAACTAGATTTGCAATTTGCAAATGCCACATTTATTGTTTTATTATTCTTTTTTTACATTTTATTTAGTTTATCAAAAAATGGGAACTATATATTAAAATTTTCATAAAATGCTACTCTAATGTTTGCTTGCTGTGGAAGATGTGATTATTTTTTTATTTCATATGTCAGCAAAATATGAAATTTGAATGGGGTGTCAAAACTTTTCCATGAAACAATACTTCTGTTTAATTTATCCATATACCTTAAAAGTAGTAAATTCCACTCTTTTTCTGAGATGAAACATACTCAAAACCAGAAACCAAGAAGATTAAACCTACTGCACCAAAGCCTAAGCACTAATCAGAAGGAAAAAATGAAATTTCAGAAGCCAGAAATTCGAGTGTTTTGAGTTTTTGTTTTTTCCCCAAATCATGGATATGAATGAATCATCATGCCCGTATTCAAGGGGTTGCACTTATGCTGGAAATCAAACGGGAAATCTAGATTGAAAAGGCTATAATCTAATATGTAGCTTGCATTGATTAAAATAAAAAGCATCACATAATAACAACATATTGTGTAAAAAAGTATATACATATATACTTAAAAATCCACCAAAATCATAACGACAATGATTCACTGCATATAATAAATTGTAGGGATTTAAATATTTTTTGTTTAGAACTCATAACTTTTCCATCACACACATAGCCTATAATTATTGAAAGACAAGTATTCATACTACATAGGTCACATGCACTGGTATACAACTGTTAAAAGTAATACTGTTCCAGTATATCAGCCTGCTTCTAGTTTTTTTTTAAATGGCAAAAGGTTGAAATGTCTACAATTATATTTACATTTATTTATATTTCGGGCATTTCGTCCAAGCAACTGACTATGCAATCACTTTGCATAGAGCACCTGTCATGGAAATCTTCTGGTTCACATTCCAATATCAAGGCAACACTAGATATTCCAACCCCATCTAACAGAATCAACCAGTCTGTATAGCAATTTTTGTACCATTTGGTTAAAAAAAGTGGGAGGTTTATTGCATTGGCTGCAAGCAGGTTACAAAATTTCTATTCCATGGAAAATACTACAACTTAGCCCATACAATATCATCTCAGAAGGTTAACAGGCTATTTTGTTCAGATTTAGAATCACACATGTTAAACGTTAATACAAAATAATGAGAGCTTAGAAAAAAAAAAGTATTAATAAAAAGAAAGACAGTCTCATAAAGATATGATGTAACCAGTAAATCAAAAGAATATTGTAATCAATCTCATTTTAAAAAAAATCACCTACGTCCAATGTATCCATTCTTCATTTATAATTAAAGATTTTGGGAGTGGTCCCTTGACTGGAATACAAAGCTATCTCAGACAATAAAGTTTCACTGTACCCTAAAAAGTCAATTGTTCTGAGGTTGCAAATTCTAAATTACAGCCTTGGCGTTTTCTGAGTATTTTTACTGCTTCCAGATATGAATGTACTTAGACAAGCATATTACTCTCTTTTCTGTTTAATGTTTTATTCTTTAATTTAATGAACCAACCAGCTAGTGGATGGAAAAATGCTATAAAACCTTCAAATATGATATTGGAAAGAATTTAGGAGTGATTTCGACATCAAATTATTTTTGGAACACTGAATTGAAATGAACAATAATTACTGTAATTAATACTATATTTCTAAATAGCTTAATTTACAGACACAGATTGAGACAACCATATGTGTGAAATCAATGCACGCAAATCTGAGGCTAGGAAAACTTCTCACTTTAAAACATAGGGCTATGAAAATAATTTAAAATGACGGGTTTTGTACCTCTGCAGCTAACAATTAGCATTCAGACATCTTTAAGCTTGCATGTTTAAAAACAGGAGCGGTTTTACTAAATGCTGAAAAAAATGATATGGATTGGCATATTTAAAAATTTTAATACAAACTGCAAGTAAAAAACATCAGAAATATCAAAATGGCATCAAATAATTAATACTGTACATTTCTTGAAGAATTTGGAATTTAAAGAAAAAATAAAAATATAATCTAAATCTAGGAGTAGCAACAGTAAAATGTGAAAATTAAAATGTTACACCTTCTAGTATATGAGAAAAAAATAAGCAAAAAAAATCTAAGCTCACAATGTAAAATATCCTGTAATAAAGATTATAAACTCATTGTACAAAATGATTGTTCCTAGTGCCCAAACACATATCCTATTTTTAACTATTTACCATCTTTTTCCAAAACACATCTGGAGTACTTTATGGACCTATCTTTATGGAAAAAAATAAACAAACAGAAGCAGAACTTAGAAATATTTATTTCCTTTCACCTCCCCCATGAGAACTTTGGCCTGTAGGGAAAAAAAAATTCAGAAGACTAAGCAAACATTGAGAAAGCAACCCAAATCACAAGATGAGGACATATCGTCTATACAATATCCTTTGTAAACACTGGGAGGGTTGAGTCAAAATTGTAGCTTACATGCAAACAAGCCTTTAAGGGCACAATGTCTTTTTCCACATCTGCAGGTATAAGGTTTAGTATTTTAGAACAAGAACAGCGTAACCAACTTAAAGTAATGAAAGAGAATACAAGAAAAGACTAGCTGTAGACAAGGTGAGGCACACTCAGTTGTACTGGCTGAACATCTAAACTATACACAAATCTAGCGAATGACAAGATAGGAAACAAACAAATGTGAGGATTAGGAGTCAGAAAAGTACTGTGCAAGTACTTCTACATACCTCATGCTTCAGATCTATAGTAAAATCCGATTTCAGTGGTTCATCTTTTACTTTTTTTGCTAGCCTATAAAAGAAAAATACATTTTTGTTATCCCACGATTATTAACTTTAATAATAATACATTTATCTGAAAAAAAATACAAGATCATTCTCCTAGTACTATTCCAACAGCTCAAGATAGTTTTCTTGCAGTGTATTTCAACAGTTTGATGAACAGTTTTCCTCTTTAAAGGGTTTGAATTTAAGCTAATCCACTTCACTGCTCTGTTTCAAAGCTTTTTTATGCTGTTTATGACAGGAACAGAAAAAAGTGAATTACACTCACTGGCCACTTTACTGTTTACACTTTAGTCAATGCATTTAGGCATATGGACATTGTCAAGATGACCTGCTGAACTTCAAACCGAACATCAGAATGGGGAAGAAATGTGATTTAAATGACTTTGAACATGGCAGATGGCTTGTCTCCGTATTTCAGAAACTGCTGATCTACTGGGATTTTCACGCACAACCATCTCTAGGGTTTACAGAGAATGGTCCGAAAAAGGGAAAATATCCATTCAGCGGCAGTTCTCTGGGGAAAAATGCCTTGTTGATGCCAGAGGTCAGAGGAGAATGGCCAGACTGGTTCGAGGTGACAGACAGGCAACAGTAACTCAAATAACAATTTGTTACAACCGAGGTATACAGAAGACCGTCGGACCTTGAAGCAGAGAAGCTACAACAGGAGGAGACCACACCGGGTGCTGCTCCTATCTGCTAAGAACAGGCAACTGAGGCTACAATTCACACGGGATCACCAAAACTGGAGAATAGAAGATTGGACAAACATTGCCTGGTTTGAAGAATATCAATTTCTGCTGCCACATTCAAATAGTAGGGTCAAAATTTGACGTCAACAACATGAAAGCATGGATAAATCCTGCCTTGTTTCAACGGTTCAGGCTGTTGGTGGTGGTGTAATGGTGTGGGGAATATATTCCTGGCACACTTTGGGCCCCTTAGTACCAACTAAGCATCGTTTAAATCCAACAGCCTACCTGAACCTTATTGCTGACCATGTCCAGACTTTTATGACTGCAGTGTTCCCATCTTCTGATGGTTACTTCCAGCAAGACAACAGACCATGTCAAAAAATTCAAATCATTACACACTATTTTCCTGAATATGACAATGAGTTCACTGTACTCAAATGGTCTCCACAGTCACCAGCTCTCAATCCAATAGAGCACCCTTTGGATGTGGTGGAACGACAGATTCACATCATAATGTGTAGTCTACAAATCTGCAGCAACTGTGTGATGCCATCATGTCATGTCATGGTTAAGACTTTGGACATCAAATCCTGAGGCTGTGGTTTCAAATCCCACTACTGACACTGTGTGACCATGAGCAAGTCACTTGACCTGCATGTGCTCCAATTGGAAAACCAAAAGAAATGTAACCAATTGTATCATAAATATTGTAAATTGCCTTGGAAAAAGCATCAGCCAAATAAGTAAATGTAATGTAAATGTCAACGTGGACTAAAATCCCTGAGGAATGTTTCCAGCACTTGGCTGAATTCATGCTATGAAGAAATGCAGCAGTTCTGAAGGCAAAAGGGGGTCCAACCCGGTACTAGCAAGGTGTACCTAATAAAGTGGTTGGTGAGTGTATGTCCCAAAGCATCATATTTTCTATCTGTATAAATATGCTGCTTAGGTTTTTGTATTTTCATCATTTTTACAAAGTTTGTAAATGTATACATTACACCGACCCTATTTGATGGGACATGTGTCATACAAGAATAAACTTAACTGAATTAATATTGTATAGTTTCAGTGGTTTTCACCGAGGAATTAACCTTTATTCCTATAATAAACTGCACAGTCGAAGGCTCAGTTTCCAGTTTATATATTTTTGTGTCTATGTACTACAGCATATTAATTAATAAAGTGACCCCAAAACTGTTTTAATGAGTGCAGGTTTAAAGGAATGGCACAGTGCAAAAGATAAGAGAATTAGAGAAATTCCCCATTTTACTAGTTTGTATATCATGGAGGACAGGCCAGCTGGAGATGATCAAGAACATTATATAGAATGCAGGGAAACCAGTGGCTGTCAGGATGAGTACTCTTGAGAAGGAATCCAAAGGATTTTCAAGTTCTTAACCCTGAAAATGAAGCAGGGTGGTCTATAAAACCTCCTCAACCACACTAGTTTACTGAGCATGGAGTCAAGTGATGAGTTTGGGACAATCACTGGTGAGAGTAAGAGATTGAAATTGAAATCAGCAACTGACGAAAAAGCAACTGCTGCAAAATCGGAATGCAGAGTGCTCGATGACAAACTAGCTGCACTGGAAAACAGATATAGAAGGAACAACATCAGAATCAAAGGCCTCCCTGAAAACCATGAAAGTTCAAACCCAGTGAAATTCATAGCTGAACTATTCTCTAAAATTATTAAGAGTTTACTTCAAATTGGACACTGAAATCTCAGCAGCTTACCATATACATAGATCAAATGCTTCAAAACCTAGAAGTCCGATTGTCCATTTCAGCAAACTACAAGTTAAAGAAAACTTGATGTCGCTTCTCAGACTAAAAGAGGAGATTATAATTGAAAATAACCATTTTAACAGGAGACTCATTTAATAAGTAAGGACTAGTTTCTGTTGCAAAGAGATTTGATTGTCCACATTTTTCACTCTAGGTAAACAAAGAAAACTAGAGATGTGAGAATCTTAATACACAGAACAAATCCATATTATTAGTATCAGACTTAGTATCTGATCCTGAAGGGCAATATGTCATGGTGATGGGTAATTTATTTAATACTAAAGTGATTTTGACAAATATCTATGCACCTAATGTGGATGATAGAGATTTCATCCAAAAAGTATTTGCATCTATTCCTATTGTGAACACTCATAAAATTATAATGGCCGGTGACTTTAATTGTGCTTTAAATCCAGACCTGGATAGGTCTTCAGCTACTGTGGCGATAACATCTAATACTGAAAAAATAATCACAGTTTATAATAGATCATAACTTGTCAGACCAATTGAGATATTTTAAATCCAAATTTAAGAGCATATTCCTTCTTCTTACCAGTACATCATTGTTACTCAAGAATTGATTATTTCTTCATAGACAATAATTTTTTGCCCACCATCAAATCTTGCAAGTATGATGCTATTGTTATCTCCCACCATGCCCCTCTGATCATAGGACCTAAATCACTGTGCCCTTCACACTCATCTCGAAGTTGGTGTCTTAACTCTCTGTCATTAGCTGATGAGAACTGTACAGAATTTATATCCACGCAAATTGATTATTTTCTAGAGACAAATGCATCCTCAGAGGTTTCTGCAGGAATACTCTAGGTAACTCTGAAGGCATTTTTAGGAGGACAGATTATTTCATGTTTCTCACAAAAATAAACTGGAAACCAAGAAGGTCTCCGAGTTAATCAGCAAAATTACCAGAATAGATCAAGTATATGCCAATTTATGGTAAAAGGCAGGTTTTGCAATCAGAAATTAACCTCTTGACAGATAAAGAAATGGAACAACTCATCATTATATTGCAACATCATTATTATGAACATGGAGATAAGATATTAGCTCAACAAATCCACAATCAGGAAGTCCACAATGCAATAACAGTAATTACCAATACAGACGGAGATAAAATCATTGACCATAAAAATATAATCCACATATTTCGAGAGTACTAAAAGGCCTTATATTCCATTCAGTTTAAAGATAATAAGATATTATGTAATGAGTTTTTGATGCATTACAGATATCACAGCTGGATACTCTTAGTGCTGAGGAACTGGATAAACCTCTGACACTCTCAAAATTACTAGACATTATAAACTCGCTTCAAAGTGAGAAAGCAGCAGGCTCTGATGGCTACCCAATGGAATTTTATTAAAAAATCAAATAGGTTAGGTCCACTATTCTTAGCAATGTTTATAGAAGCTAGAGACAACAAAACTCAAACTTTACACCAAGCATTAATTATCGTCTTTCCTAAGAAAAATAAGGACTTACTATAATATGCATCATACAAACCAATCTCACTTCTGAATAACAATGTTAAGATACTCTCCAAAGTTCTATCTAGAAGGATTGAGAAAGTGCTTGCTCTGGTAATATCACAAGACCATACTGGATTTATTAAAGGGAGTCACTTAGCTTCTAATCATCAATGCTTGTTTAATGTAATATATTCATCCATTAAATCTAACACCCCAGAGATCTTAAAAAAAGGATTTAATAAGGATTTAATGGGACTACCTATTCAACACATTGCACAAATTTGGGTTTGGCCCAAACATATCTACTAGGATCAAACGCTTGAAAAAAAAAGTCCAGATGCTTGGAGGATGTTCTTGTGCAAAATAATTCAAGGTTTGCAGGTGGGCTAGCCTTTCCACCTCTATCAGTGGGTCCAAAGAAGGCAGCATGGTATGCTTTCTGTTCAGTACTTTTGTGTATTTCCCTGTTTTCATCATTACCTGCACTTACTGTATATCATAAATCTTTATTTTTGTACATCTTGGCATTAATATTAATGTAGTGCTCTCTAGGATTTATTCTATATTAACAATATAAAGTATATAAAAATCCAAAAAAAACCCCATTAAAACAGCACTGTAAATTTTGCTTATAGATGGCTAAATTTTCAATTCATATAGGTTAAAAAAATAGCTGTTATCTGAATCCAGATCACTTATATTATGGATACAAAATATTTCCTTTTAGTCTTTAGTTCTGTGTTAGGTTTTGTTGATTTAAGACGACGCAGTAAGGTCTGGTTTGACTTTTAAAAGAAGTAGTCTTTTCATTTATTCTCACGCTAGTATTGTATGTAGATCATTAAATCAAGTTCTCCACAAAACCTTAAGTTAAAAATATTACACCTTAATGGAAAATGACTTATTAGCCATAATAGGGCAAAATTTTTAGAGCTTTCATGCTGTCCAAAATCAGCTGGAATGAAATGAAAAGTATGGATGTAGCAATATAAAACATAGCTGTGGGCAATGGCAGAATTTTTCACTTAGTTTTATTTTTTCATTTTCTCACATTCACCATTATTACTTTTTGCAGAAACAAAATATATCTACAATAATAATAAAATATATCTACAATAACAGGAATGAGAAATTGAAAAAAAATAAATAAATACAGTTGTCTACTAATTCTGAATGCAACCTATATAAAACATAAAAGTCATTCAAATTATCAAAATTTAAAGGTGAATTGTTTAAAAGGAGGCAACTTTTTAAAATTAAATTAGAAATATTCATGTAAACATCTTTAATTTCATGAATTAATCATAGAATTGAAATAAAAGTATTACACATAATTCTTACTAATGTTTAAATAAAAAAACAGCCAAACATCATATGGTTCTTACAACATCAGATGTGTTGCAGGTTAACAGGCTTCCTGCAGGATTTATTTTCCCAAAAATTCTGATAATTAAAGTCTGCTCTTTCCAAAATCACTCATCTACAAGACTATACTGAAGATTGACGATAATTGACAAATTAGCCAGCGTTCACTGCAAAGAAAAGTATCTGCATTATCAAGTTACATGTAAGGCTGTTGATGAATGGATTTAACTCTAAATATGGGTGGCTGGCAAGTATTGTTCTATTCTGGCTCTGTTTCAAAGAAAACCGGCTATTTTTTAAAGTTTACTAGTAACTAAAAGTTCAGAATCAAACATAGCCTATGGTCTTCCCATGTAGAAATGGAGAATCTGCACTAAATTTGGCAAAGATATTATAGGTTCAAAAGTGCATATTTGCATCAGGACAAAGAGACACATACAAACACACATATTAGTTTTTTATATTACCAATATAAAAATACTAACAATTTATTATGGTAAAAAAGGAATGTGGCCTGGCTTTAAAAAATTGTATAGTTTTACATACCTCTTAACAAGAGTCATACTTAATGCCCAACCTGCTGCAAAATCCGGATACATAAATGCTTTTGGGTCATCAGAAAAGGCGTAATGATGTATTATTGTTGCTTCCTCATCATGTAATGCTTTTCCAAGAAACCACTCCTATACCAAAGGGGAGAAAATCATGTTTAGACAGATAGACAGACAGTTTGTTGCCTCAAATATAAGAAATTTAGAATAGGATTCTCAACAGCAGTTTATTATGTGTGATGCGCCATTTGTTGAAATGAAAAATTCAATGTATTACAATACATTCTAATTAATGGTTCATTGAAAACATTAATGCTGAATCCACCTAATGCAGTCTAACTGTTGAACAGACAGAAATTGGTTTATATTATATAGATTTGATACCTTCAAAAATATCTATTAAGATAGAAAACTGGGAAAAATGTGTAAACAAGAAAGGGTTTTTGTGTCTCAAAATAACTGTAGAATAGTTTGTTTATTGCACTTGACCAAGTTTGTCCAATTCCAAACCTGAAGGGCCAATGTGGCTTCAAGTTTTCATTCCAACCCTTTTCTTAATCAGTGACCAGCTTTCACTGCTGATTAAATTATTTTACCTTCATTTTAATAGCCCTGTTTTTAAAGTTTCACTCCAATGAATTAATTCTTTTCTTCATTAAATGACAGCCAAATAGAAATGAGATGTGAAACAAGCCAACAGATGACCAGCTAAATCAGGGCTTCAAACTCCAGCCAATTTCACTCCAACCAGTTTCATAATGAGAAGCAGATTCTCCTACTTAAATCCATGGCTTGTTGCTGCTCTTATTCTGCCACAGCAGACATTTCAAAAATTGATTGTTTTTCCTAAGAACACTGTCAGAATGTTTTGGTGACCTGAGAAGCTCAACCTAACTGAGACCTTCACTGTTCTTTATTTTCTAATACTGTGTGATGGGCACAGGTGAGCTAGTAATGTGGTGGCTTATTTTGTGTCTCATTATTTTTTTTCTACAATCAAGGAAAAACTAAACAACTAAGGAGTCTGAGTCAAGTTAATTAAAGCTAAAGCAAAAGTTAATTAGCAACAAAAACTGGTCACTAATTAAGAAGATGGTCAAAATGAAAACCTACCGCCACTGCTGCTCCCCAGGACCAGATACATCCCTGCACCTGACTGTAAAAGTACACGGATACCAAGTTAGTCTCTGTCTCTGAGTCTGAGCAAATCAAGAAGCCGGTCTGGAATCCATTTGCTAAAATATGCAAACCACTATGACTATGTAACCTGTAGACAAATATGTGAAATGCACCAGTTTGAATATCTGTAATGTCTGTCAAGATAACTAAAAATAACAAGTCCACTTAAAATTTATTAAGTTTGTAATGAATTGGAAGTATGTTTTAAGTGATACAGTATATATCATATCATATATGGAAGCGAAGGTCTGTAATACGGTTTACATGTATACAGAAAAATCGCAAAGGCGTCTGAAGGAAAGACCTAGTCACTGATTTACACATATATAAGTTCCACCGAGCACACATTTAACTGGGACACTGTGAAAGTAAAATTCAGGGCCAACACTGACAGTGCCAGGGAGCTGGCTGAATCATGGCTCTCTAATGAAAACGCCAATAACAGACACTTGGACTTGAACACAGCATATGTAGACTTAAAAAGAAGAACATCTAAACAGTAAATAAAAAGACTTTATGACCAACACCTTTCTGAATCCCACATTACTAATCCACCTCCAACACCCTTACAACCTCCCCTTACATCCCCACCCTTCACCAGCTATATATTGATGTATGTCTAATCATTTTCCTCTGATGATGACACCTGGCAAGTTGTTGAAAACACTATAATAATAAGAATAAAAAAAACTATTTTAAGATACATGACTCATTTTCTCCCTTTGTGGATCTCCAGCTATATACTCGTGTGTGTGTGTGTATATATATATATATATATATATATATATATATATATATATATATATATATAAAAAAGGGCCAGCATCCACCACTCAGGAGCCAGAATCGGGAGGAAGAGGACGTGGAGTGGTGGTGCCAAGTTGGAGAGTTGCGTTATTTATATTAAGTGCTTTTGGGACTGTGTTGTGGCTGGGGGGTTCACGGGGAAGACGTGCCCTCCAGCTGAAGAAAATAAAGTCTGTGTTTGGATTTTACACATGCCTCTGTGTCAGTCTGTGCTGGGTTTGGAGCTATATAGCGCCTTAATCACAATATATATATATATATATATATATATATATATATATACACAGTGGAACCTCGGTTCACGAACGTATTGGTACACGTACAAATCGGTTTATGACCAAAAAGTTCGCCAAACTTTTGCCTCGGTTCACGACCACACACTTGGTATGCGAAGAAGCCAGTTTCCCTTTCGGTTTGTACATGTTCAGTCTCTCCCTGTGCATTTCCTGTGCAGCTAGCAAGAGAGAGGGCGCGCGACACACACACACAAGCAGTGCGAGAGAGAGACAGACGCACACACACAGGTAGCGCGAGAGAGAGAGCTGGATGCATAAGGTAGGAAGGAAGTTAAAGAATGCACTGGGCTTGATTTTGTTTTCAGTTCTGTTTACAGCGATCGGTTTGCAGCGTGCATTGTTGCAATGCTACTTTTCTTGGTGGTTTATTAAATTACAGATTTTTTCAAATGTTCATTTTTTTCCCTGTGCTTAAAACTCATTAAAAAAAAGTGTTTTTAGCCAGTGGTTGGTAGTGCTATAGCGCGAACTATTGCAGTGTTAGTTTTCTCTGTTGTTCAAGGTTTTCTCAGTGCTATTCAATGTTTTTACATTTAGCTTACTATTACGCTGTGCATTCTATGGTTTAATTAACTATATTTGTGCTTAAAAACTTAAAAAAGTATATATATTTACATACAGTTCTTATGGTCTGGAACGGATTAATTGTATTTCCATACAATCCTATGGGGGAAATTGCTTCGGTTCACGACCAAAGTTTTGGAACGAATTATGGTCGTGAACCGAGGTTCCACTGTGTATATATATATATATATATATATATATATATATATATATATATATATACACACACACACACACATGTATATATTATATATATATCTCTCTCTATATAAAATCCAACGTCTGCCTGTCTGTCCACTTTTCACGAGAGAACTACTTACAGATTTAGATCAGGTTTTTTTTCTAGAATTTGCTTGAACATTCCGGTTGATCATGTGACTTTTTCATCACGCTGAGAATCATAGTTCACTTGCAGGAGTGATATATTCGTGCTAATCTGAGACAGAGGCTGTGGGCCGAGGGGAGGGGGAAGCGTGAAGTCAGGAGTGGGGAGTCGGTCAACCTCTGTGTTTTGGAGCGTAACTTGCCTCTACTTAGCTTAGCGATACCTTTTTGTTTACTGATTTTTAAAGTTTGTTCTTTACATTTTACTGATATAATCGGAAATAAAGTATAAGCACACAGAAGTATATATTGCAATATATTTGACCAACATATGTTTTGTACTTTGATATGTGGTGGCTAAGTGCAGTAGAAACCCCACAGCTTGGTCAATGAAAATAACCTATTTAAGAAGGTTCACTGTGCATAAGTTATTTGTTTCTTTCTTCTTAATAATTCTCTCTGTGTTTAATTTTTTAAAACCACACCCTTTATACTTTTTTGATTTCCTTTTTGAATTCAGTAATGAGTCACAAGTGCTCTATACAGGACACACTCCACACATTTATGGCTCTTCATGTGTGCTGTCTTGTATGTTCTTACTTTTTCTAAGTTTAATATTTTGAATTTCGATCCTGTATTTTGTATTATTTCATATCTTTTGGATTTTGACTTATTATTTGTCAACTTTACTTATTTCTGACATCTTATTGTACTTAAAATAAAATAAATAAAATACTTTTAATTATCTGCACTTTTTGATCAATGAAACAACTGTACTCTATATACATTTTCACAAGTTTGCCTGGGGTTTCTCATGGTTTCTCTTCCCTTTTGGCATTCTCTGTGGGCTTATTTCTTAACACATTTTACTGTTATCGCTGCATTTATTATTACCTCATTGAGACTTCCTTAAATGGAAACATGCTTAGGCCATCCAAAGACACACCTGTAAGACTAAATAAGGGTCTGCTAATTGAATAGGGACTGGAAAGCAAAAGCTAAATATATTAATCTAAGCAAAGCACGGTGAAATTCTATACAGTACACTACTTACCTTGACAGAAGTTATCTACAATGTACCCATGCAAAAGAATCTAAGTGTAAGGGAGTTTGTCGAACAGCTGCATCACTTGGCCACTTGTTTTGGGATTGTCTGACACCATGACCATATTGGCAAAAAAATATTTGCCTACCAATCAAGATAGCATTCGAACCTCTGTTAATGCCATTCAGCTAACAGCAGTGTTTGGAGTATTACTGCATTGCATACAGTATATTAATTAGTGAAAAATCTGTTGTACTATCTTATACTACCTTGCTGACTCATCACCTCACCTTACCCATTAGGAAAAATTCCAGTCCACTCACTACAACACAATGAGAAAAGGATGTCCTATTTTATTTAAAATAAAAAAGTCTGAATTTTCCATTGGAGAACACGTACAAAACATTGTAGAATCTGGCAAAAACCATTTAGTTCATTCAATTTCTTTGAGTGACAGTGCAACTGTTTTGATTTGCTTCTTTTTGAATATTATTTCCTTTTGTATTTTTTACTTTAACCCTTGGATAAGTGTTATCAACTATTGTTTTCATATTTTTTTTTTGTTTTTAATAAAAACAATTCTATGTAGTGTGCATAGTTAACTTCCGGAAGATCTATAGAAAAGTGAAACTTTGCCTGTATTTTTTCAACTAAGATTTCTGGTTTACGCTTTGGTACTTTTGGTTATATTTAGAATTTCTGGACTATGAGTAATTACATGTTTTAATGACTGTTTTTTGCCTTCATGTTGCTGGTTCTTGGCAGTTTTGTTTCCCACTTCTGCCTTTTCTCTTTTATGGTAGAACCCCAATGGATTATTCAATTTCATTTCATGGGTTTCCAGATAAATTGATGATGGCATTTAATTAGAGTTTGATATGAAATATAGTATCACTTACTGTATGCTAGATTATTCTGAATCCCATATAGCATGCTTTATTCTAATAAAATTTAAAAACATAGGAAAAAATAAAAAGGGAAAAATATAAAATACATTCTAGTCATAATGAGGTGAGGTTGGGAGCATGTGCTGACAGTGCTGCAAAATTAATACAATAAAATAAAATTCTGGTGTTTTTATTTGCTTTACAGAAAGTCATACATACTCTGCTAAACCTTACAAATACCATCATCCCAAAATCCAACTGAAAAATTAAAATTATTGCAATGCTATGTGCAAGTCTGCAACACTAGGCTGTGTTTTCTTGGCAGAACTAATGCTTGGACTTAAACCTGACCTTCAGACCCTCGATAATCAATACATAATCCAGTGACTAAAAAATTATTTACAGGCCTGTACACCCTGGCCAATTGAAATTCTACATTTTCTTTAAAATAAATTAACAATATATAAAAAATACTGTAAATCTTTTGTTGAGTATCTACTGTACATTCACTAATCATAATGATGTGTGAAACATTAGAGCTAACCAAGAGTAATTTAGAAACTTTGAAGGTTATTGTGCAAAGATTAACCTTCTCTGTTCCCAACATATGGTCAATTTTCTTTCTACTGATGTTTATGAGGTGTTGGAGCCTACTAAGCCAAATGTAGCACTTCAACAGATCACAGTTCATTAAAATAACCCACATGTAATGATGTCAATTTGTACAAGTAATAACCACTTTAAAACTTCGCTTTTATTTCAATAAATGTTTGCTTGCAAAGATTTTTCAGCCCTAAAATATAAGCAAAAGATGAAGCTAGTGCAGGAATATTCAGTCAAAAGTAACTCCATCCATCCATCCATTTTCTCAAACTTTTTATCCAAGGCAGGGTTGGGGGAAGCTGGAGCCTATCCCAGCAGGCATCGGGTACAAGGCAGGAACAATCCCTGAACAGGATGCCAGTCCATCACAGGGTGAACACACACACAGACACACGCATGCACACACACAGGGGACAATTTCACAAAGCCAATCCAACCAGTTTACATGTCTTTGAACTGTTGGAGGAAAACAGAGTACCCAGAGGAAACCACCTCATTATTTTAAACAACAGAATCGTACCTATTGTGAAGGAGTAGCTAGCTGGAAAGAGGCTTACAAAAGCAAGAGCGTCACCAAAACAATGGAGGACAGAAGGAAGCCTGTCAGAAAATTTCTAGAGAGTTAGAATGCCCTCCTCTAGCAGGCAGAGAGAAAGTGGAGCATGCCAGTGTGGAAAGGTAAAGGTTGCTAAAAAGCATTTGACAGCGGCACCACTTCAGGAAAGAGAAAAGTCCTGTCTGGGTGGACACTTTCTATGCTATTTGATGAAAATATATTTGGCAAACATTTGCATGTGAGAAATGTTTGAATGACATTTAAGGAATGTAAAATGTAAACGTTTCTGTGCTATAACCAAGAACCAAAATTTTCAACATTTTTGATATGTTGATTGTCTAAAGCAAGCGTTATGTAATTAGATCCCTGGTGAGTTTGAACTGACACAATGCACATGTGTACACTGCTGCAAGCTAGAGCCTTGACTGTGAGTGCTTTGAAATTCTAGCCTACATATTTAAATTCAGTAATCAGTCATGACAGCCATGGTTCATCTAGAGACAGCCAATATGCAGCAACTTGTGTGGTTCTTAGGATGTAACCTATGAGTCAGTAAAACACCCAGAGCAGCAATAAATGAAAATCTTCCTACCATAAAAGAATAAGCAAGGCAGAAAGAAGAAACAAGACTTCCCAACAGGACCACTTCTAGTCTTTATTGAAATCCTAAGCAGCACCGTTTAGCTTCTTTATTGTGTGTGTTGGGGGGGCCTTCCATTCACCTTGTGACCATAAGTTGTTGCTTACCTCTCTTGTGCCTAGAAACAGCCCTACTTCTCTAGGAAAAAGGGAAAACAACTGCCTATGGATGTTTGTGGAGCCAGCTGGGAGGAGAGAATGTCATTAGCAATATGGACATACAACGCCAGTCTGTAGGTGTTTTAGCACAAGATTTTTGTTTAGCTAAAATGGTCTGGAAATGTGCATACCTGAGAAAATAAAGATGAAGAAGAAATTAAAAACTGGAGTGGCTTTAGTTCCCCCTTCCAGTAACCTCAACACACTGAAGCTACTGGCTGGCTGGTAAAGCTTTGGTTAGATGTAAACACCCTAGCTTAAAACCTTCATAAAGCCGGTCTACAATGTTACAACAGACTCTTACATGCCTAATGATTAAAACCTTTTCTGGGAAATGTATCCTTTCACTTTTTATCTGTATTATCAACAAGTGTGCCTAATTTTAGTGTTTAACACTTATGAATCAGTCAAAGGAGCTGGCAGACAGTTATGAAATGTGAACCAGATTAACTGAGTTAGAGAATGTTTACTTCATAATCTTGGTGCTGGACTGCATTCTATATACACAGCATTAAACTTGAACTTGACTTGAGTTGTGATGCCAGCTTTACCTGTTATGAGTACTTTCTTCTTAAGAAGAAAAGAAAGGCTCTTCCTTATCACCCTTATCAGAACTACTTACAAACATCAACCAAGTTAACCTCTGCCCTGTAGCAGAAAGTAGAGCTATGATGAAGAAGTGATATGCATCGGTAACTGGAAATGCTGTCTGCCAGCAAAATAAATATAGCCAAGGGCCTGGTATGTATTGTAAGTGTTATGACCAGATATTATATGGATAGGAGCTGTTGTTTTAGGAAGCAACAAAAAATGGAATAGTTGTTATTACTGTGTTAGATGCCATTTTTTCTAGTAAAGAAAATCAGTTTTATTTATAACTTTTTTTCTAGCTTACTCTAATGAAAACTGTCTGTCTGCTCCTTCTGGCTTCAATTGTGTGTTTCAGTTTAATTTCAGAAAATGGAAAAAAAAACATCTCCAGAAATAAAGTACTTAATAATGGCTGAAAAATCATCCCCATCAGAAACAGAAATGGTAGTCTCCTTTGCCAAAATGGGCTTACCATTTGATACATCTAAATTTTCCAGCAGCATAAGCAGCAAGTACTGTCTACAGCAGGGGTGTCCAGCTCCAGTCCTGGTGGGCCGCAGGTTTTCATTCTAACTATTTTCTTATTTAGTAAACCAGTTTTGCTGCTGATTCACTTGTTTTGCCTCAGTTTTAACTGACGTGACTCAGACCCCTTAGTTGTTTCTTTTTCCTTAATGAGCAGCCAAACAATAATGAGACACAATACAAGCTGCCACATGACCAGCTCACCTGAAAATAAAGAAAGGTGAAGGTCTCGGGCATGTTGGTCTGCTCAGGTCACCAAAACTTTTTGATGGTTCTCTTAGAAAAGAGCGAAAATCAACAGTCTACTGTGGCAGAACGAGAGCATCAACAAGTCCTGATATTCAATAACAGGTTTTAAAGAACAGCAAGAATTGGCTTCTCATTAAGAAATTGGTTAGAGTGAAAGTGGCTGGAGTTTGACGTTTCACTTTAGCTGGTCATCTGCTGGCTTGTCTCATGTCTCATTTCTGTTTGGCTGCCATTTAATGAAGAAACAAATCAATTCAAAGGACTGAATCCTTAAAAACAGGGCTATTAAAATGAAGGGAAAAGGAGTTAATTAGCAGTGAAAACTGATTAGGAAAAGGGGTTAGAATGAAAAGCTGCAGCCACTGCGGCCCACCAGGACTGGAGTTGGACACCCCTGGTCTACAGCAAAGCCATTCAACCCAGAAGGCATTATTTTTTATCTTTGCTTCATGTGCCCTACCAATCACCATATATCCAGGATTATTCTGTGGGTATAGGGTTTACATTTACGTTTATCTGTCTTTCCTGTTATGTGTCTCTTTTTATGACCAGTTTGATGTGTCTCTTTATCATGTACAGTATACTGGCACTTTGACTTTCAACACCAATGCAGTCTGACATGGCAAGTGGAAAACATGAGACACTTGTACAAAAAGGCACAGCCTGAGTTTTTCAAATGCAATCAAAGTATAATTGCAACAACAGCATTCATAAAGAATCCTATTAGTAAATGCAACTTTGAGAGAGAATGACTAGGAAGAGAACAGAAGAACAAAGCTTAAGTTCTAAAATGGTGGAGACTCACAATATATATATATATCTTATGAAAATGTGGCTTTGTGTTTTCTGATATTTGTGATATGAATCAATACACAGGAGAATATTCAACTTTAAATTGGCAATATAAGGTAAGTTTTAAGGATTTTCTGTCAAGTTTCTTCTGGTACGTAAATGCAATTGAAAGCAGCTGGTGGAGAAGTGCTGCAGCTTATAGTATTATGTATTTAAAATATGTGTCTAAATTCAACATATTTACAAATTTCAGATAATAAAATCAAAGTGAAAAAGGCAGTGTGGTGTAGTGGTTCAAGCTTTGGACTTCAAACCCTGAGGCTGTGGGTTCAAATCCCACTACTGACAATGTGTGTGACACTGAGCAAGTCACTTGACCTGCCTGTGCTCCAGTTGGAATACCAAAACAAATGTAACCAATTGTAACATAAATGTTGTAAATCACCTTGGATAAAGGCATCAGCCAAATAAGTAAATGTAAGTGTTATTAATTTAAAAAATGTCTTCCTATATATATATATATATATATATATATATATATATATATATATATATAAATAAAAGTACAAACTATAACTTTGCATAATTTTAAGAATGGTTAAACAGGCTTTGAATTTTAACATTTAGATCCAAAGCCACAGAGTTTCATTTACTAGTGAAGGACTAATTATCCAGAAGAAGAAGTAAAACCTTAAGGATTAAACCCTGTTTTTGTAAGAAACCTACAAAAAAAATGTAAACATAATATATATATTACAAGTCTTTTCCAAATACAATACATTGTTCAAACCTAATGTGTGTTTAAGTCCTGACACCTTACTTGTACACAAACTTTCCGTAGTTTTGTTCTTCTTTGTGGTATTTGTAACCCTTCATTGATCCCTTACAGTTTACATTTTATGGGCTTGGGGTGCGAGGGCTGCTATGCATGCCCAGCCACATTCCAGGTGCCATATATTATTTCTCTCTTGCACCCATTTATCCATAGTCTCTTGCTTGTTAATATTTACTTTTTATGCATTGGAAAGTTCTTTTCAGAGTTGTTACTAAATGTAGAGGGTGACAAATATGGCTGGCTAACTTGCATGTTCCCAATTTATTCCCTTTGTACTTTATGTAATTTGCAAGGAGTAAATGTCAGCTTGTGCTTTTGGGTTACGCGTGTGGTTAAGGGTAGGTTGTGTGAGGGAATGGAACAGGTTTCTGATCCTAGTGATTTTCGGATGAATGGGTCAATGAGCTTTTTAACTGCCACAGCAGCTTATTTCTTTAATTATTTTATCATTCATTGTGTTTAAACTTGAACTTTTTCTCTTTTATAATGACTACGGTTAAACTAAATTAAATTCAGGTTTGTTAAGTTTGACTTGATTGAATCTAATGTTTTTTTCCTTGTGGTAAAAGTTAGTCTTGATTAAATGGAATGCTATTTTCTTCATATAAAATGTATAAAAAAATTAAACAAAAAGAAAATAAGATGACATAAAATGGGAGATCTTTATAGATCTGTAAATTCACATGTATATTACATGTGTACTGACAGCAAATGACAGCAATTGTTTTTAATAATGGAATCAGAAGATACAGCAAAGTCTGGGAATGCAAATTAAGTTCTAACCATTTGAACAAGAATCTAATAAATTAAGCCAAGAACTTGAGGCTAAAAAATCATAATGTAAGAATGGAAGTGAAAATATTGAAAGCCTGAAAAACAAAAGTAAATACGCCAACACAAGAGATGAAAATCACAGTCATGGACAGAAAAGATTTTGAAACCGAAGAGACGTTCAAATTAACAAGCAAAATGCTCAGCCCTTTTTTGTGAATTGAAACTTGGACATGACACCGATGTCACCCCTAAGAACCACACAGCAGTGATCAATACTAAAGTTCCAAAAAGACGGGGCTCACAAGGAAAAATAGTATGAAAAACAACACAGGAAAGGATGCATTGAAACAAAAAATAAATGTGATCATTGGATTTCTAGGTATGAAAATTCCGCAAAATGATATTCATAATTATACATACAGTATTTAAAGCCCCAGTGTTATAGTAGGTTTTGCTATTTTTAATGTCACTGTTCTCTGTGCCCACTGTTATGGACTCATTCATACAGGCAGACCAAGTATGGTACACAGGGGCACAGCATCTTCATTTAGAATTGCCGAGCCAAGCACAGGACTAGACAGCCAAAGACAACTGGAGAATTGAATAGTCAGCCTAAAGACAGACTAGTATATTTCTGTCTTCTGTCAGCACACTTTCCTTGTTGGGAGAATGAGAACTGTATGTAGGCATTCTGCTATTCCTGTATTTTTGAAGGTGGGATTTGAGTCCTTTCCTGTCCTTGTTTGGATCTAGAGAAGGAGCCTGCACATGGAGCAACCCGAATATAAGGATGGACCTACAGCCAACACTTTGAAGCTGCCGGGCGGAAGATTATGTCTTCCGTCCGGTGAAAATCCTTTCAGCGTGGCAAACGAAAGATGGCAGACTGCGTTGATCAAGACACCCACATGCTTGAGAGTCTGTCATAAGCTTCCCGTTTGTGATACCCGCATGAAACCGTCAATAAAGAGCTAAGTTATCCTCTGTACTTCTCGTGTAATCTTGTAACCGTCATATTGCATGCTGGGGGGGATAATACCTTTTTAATTTATAATTGTTTAAATTCAGGTTAATTAAAACGCCGCAATTGAAAAGAACACATTTCCAGAGAGCTAATGCCTCTTAAGGAAACACCCAGGAACCATTAAGAAAAATTAAAAATGAAAGCCAAATCATGAAAACATCCTTCTTATTAATACATGGATGCATACACATACACAACATAATTTACAGCAAGACAGACACACTGGGCTAGCCAAACTAAAATGGTTCTTTCCACTATTCTTTAAGTATACCTTTCAGTGATTAGTGAATCATCTTGAGACTCAAGATGACTTTAAGGGTGTCAAATGAACAGCTATAAAATACAACAGGATATTCCAAGCTATGTATATTATCAATTAGGAAACAAAAAAGGTATATCTATTAAAACATGGTAAAAAACAGGTGTAATGCCAAAATAACATTTGATACTGAAGAAGTTTGCAAAAAAAGTGAATAATTATAGAAAAAGCAATAGACCTACAAGACTAGATCTCATGCTATGATTCCAATTAAGATTTATGCCCACAAGTCATATTCTAAATGAGAAGTCATTTTGTACATTTTCCAAATAAAGGATTAAAAACTGTATATAATTAATAAAAATATCCTGCAATGAGGTAATCAGGAGTGTGGAACACATTTTTCTGAAACTACCATTTGAAACAACAGCACTGAAATGGTTTATAGATCTCAGGGGAGTTGATATGACAAACAGCACAATGCGAGGAACAACAGCTGCTGTGCTGTTAAATTTCAACTGTGAGCGACTCAGGCAGCAGCATCTGATAAACGTTAAACCACCATAAAGACGACAAAAAAGTATCTCAACCACCACTCTCTAGTAGGCCAGTTATCTTGAAATATGATTCAGATAAGCTCAAACACATAATCATTGCTGCAAATATTGAAAATATTTTAAAAGCAGTATAATATATGGTAGAAAGTTTAATAAACCTAGGGAATAATTTTTGTTGACTACTAATTTTTGTTATTTGGTAAAATGGGGAGGAGGGGCACAATCATTCTATTTGTTTCTCAAAGAGCTACAGAGCTTTAAAGTTAAGTTTAGTACAAATAAAAAATGAAAACCATTTCTGATAAACTGCAGTACTAATTTTCACTTTTAAGAGCAGGCGCAATAGCTAAGACTAATTGTTGTGCATGGTTGGTTTGGAGTTTCTAGCAGGACACTCTTATATGCTAAAGTTAAAAAAGTAATGTGAAGGAACAGCACAGCGTGTTGATAGGAATACTTCACTATTTGAGTATACAGTCGGCCCTTTGTATCCTCAGGTTCGTGGATTCAACCAGCCACAGATCGAAAATAATTCAGAAATAAAATTAGAAAATTCCAAAAAGCAAAACTTGAAATTGCTGCCTGCTAAGCACCACCCTGAATTCATGCAAATGAAACAATATGTAGGAATACCCAGCTGTAGCCTCCTGCCTACCCAAGGGATAACAACATGCCTACAGCCACTGCATGATGTGTTTGATAATGCAAAGAAAAAGAAGAAACAGTTTTATATAATGTTTGTAACTAAATCATCTGCAATTGTGAAGCCTTGATCTCCAGCGCTTAAAGATCCTCACCCTCCAAAGAGCCTGATATTAGTATTATAGCAACCTCAGAGTCTGGACCTGTCAGGGACACACTCCTCAGGTGGGCAGGAATACACGGAGAGACCAGCATGAAGCAGCCCCGTGAGCGACAGGTACAGGAGGGCATAGACACATCACGTACAGCACTTTGATCACATCAGGCCAGATGTTTGGCTGCCAGAGAGTCTCATATTTGGACCCTGAGCTTGGGTTTGCTCACAAAAAAACAGGGGAACAGTGTGACATGCGGGTTGCCTCTGACCCGTGTAGGGAGGTGGAGCTGGGTGGAATCCATGACGAAGGGAGAAAGCAGTTGGGACTAGCATATGGCGCCCCTGAGGACCTGAGCATTATGGCAGAAACAATGCTGCAATGAAAACACCATCCTTTTTAGGATACCTCACCAGGAATCAGTTTAAAAAAGAGGCTAATTTCATTCCTCCATCTCTTACACCCACCATGTCATTATTGTGTGAGCACCCTCCAAATCGTCAATGTCTGCAACAGGAGTGTTAACACAGTGTGTGTATGAGAGAGAGAGCATAAATTAATATTTTCTCATAATTATATTTACTATATGTACTTGAATTTGAAATGTTCCATGTTTCATTGTATATACCGTATTTCTCTTTCACATCATTAAATGAAAGCAATCTGTAAGTGTTGAATGAAAGAAAATGTTACATCGCTGCTAACATTGCTGCAGTTAGGAATGCCCACGGTTGTGTTTGTACTGGATACAGACTTTCTTTTGTCATTACTCCCTAAGCAATACAGTACTGTATAACAACTATTTACATAGAATGTACAGTTAGATATTAGACGTAGTCTAGAGATGATTTAAAGTACCGTATGCAGGTGGATATGCAGAGGTTACAGTATATATGAATACTACTTGCTTTATTTTATTTTATACAGTATAAGGGACTTGAGCATCCATGGATTTTGGTATCCACTGTGGATCCTGGAACAAAAATGCTGTAGAAACAGAGGGCCAACTTTAATTACTTTCCTTTGTCTTTGTGCAGGTTTTAACTGTACTCATCTCAGTTTTTCTAACATTCATCATGCTCTTGTAAACTACTGAATCTGAGCATTACCCATGATAGTTAGATGGCACATTGGGTATAAAACGTTTTACCTCTGTCATTATTTTTTTACAGCTGTGGATCATGATATGTTTAAGTAAAAAAAATTTGCCACTCTTCACCACTATGATATTTTCCCTAATCAATTAAAAATAAAAACAAAAAATAATTGATGTCACTGGTGTTCAGACCCTTGACTTTGACACACCTAAGTTACCCCCTAACCAGTTAACCAGTACCCTTTAAGTAACCATATATATAATTACTTGATTGGAGTCCATTTGAATACAGTGGATCTATTTAAGAATAAATTTGCCCATGTTTGTGAGCTTCCCCTGGTAGTAAGTTCATTTCCAAGTAAACTACACTATGAATACCAAGGAACATTAGAAGCAGTTCTGGAACAAGGTGCTTGAAAAATATTAGTCAGGTGAAAGAATATAACAACATTTCAAATTCACTGAATACTGAACAATTATGAGCCAGATCAGAAACGGGCATCCCCCAAAAACTGAGTGTCCGGGAAAGTTAAAGAGACCAGCAAGATGCCAACAGCAGCTGTAAAGGAGTAACAGTCATCCATGACAGAAGCAGGAGAAACAGTGCATGGAAAGATAGTGTGCATATGTCATAAAGCTGGCTTATATGAAAGGGTGGCAAGAAGGAACTCTTTACTGGAAAAAAAACTTGTACAGCTTCTCAGCTGGTGTTTGCCCAAAGGCTTGTGAGAGACTCAACTATTTGGAAGATTCTATAGTCAGATGAAAATTGAACTTCTGGGTCTCAGTTCTTGGCATTAACCTAACACAGCACATCATACTGTGAACACCATTGTGCTGGCAGCATCATGTTTTGGGGGTGCGTGTCTGTGGTATGGGCTGCAAACTCAAAAAAACAGAAGGATAAATGGATGAAGCCAAGTACAAAAAAATCCTACAGTAAAATCTGCTACAATCAGCCAGGACACTAGCAATTGGAAAATGTTTCATCTTTGAACAGGCCAATAACTAAAAACTTGCAGCAAAGGCCACACAGGAGTGATTTACAAACAAAAATATTTGTGTCCTGTGTGAACCAGTCACTGCGAAAATATGTAATAAATGCAGGTCACAAAAGGTCCCAATCCAACTTAATGCACCTTGAGCAGTTTTGCTAAGAAGAATAGTCAACAATTCCAGTGTCAAACAGAGCAACACTGACGGAGACTTACGCAGAGACTCACAGCTGTAACAGAATCCAGAGGTAGACCTACCCTTTAATAACTGCTTTCTGTATTATTTTTAATGAATTTACAAAAATGTCTACATTCTTTTTTTTCTGTAACAGTGTACTTTGTGTAGATAGTTGGCAAAAATGTCAGTTAAATACATGATGGTTCCATGCTGTAATATAATAAAATGTGAAAAGGGCCAAAAAACGGTGAATACTTTTCATAGCTACTGTAACTATAAAACAACTTCTACCATTTTCAGCACTAAATGTAAGTCACAATAAGCTAAGCTAACACACCAGAAATGCTCAAAGTGCATTTGACAACAAAAAAAGACGATCAGACACTTTTAAAAAGTAAAAAACAAACAACAGAAGAATAAACTGCAGCAGCCAACTGTGTTGTGCAGTCCAATACTACAGAGATTTTATAATGTAATGCTTCTGTTTATTAAAATAATTTTGCTACAAACCAGCTGCTAATAAAAATAAAATTAACAAAATCAGTTTGACCCATCTTCACTGATTGTTTTGACATTCTTCACTGTAGCAATGTCATGGTGGCCTCTTAGATTATTGTGAGATGTCATTTTTCATTTTGACTTAATTTTCGAAGTGATGAAGTGTCAAATGGAAAAAAATACTAGATGCTAAAATAATCAAATACAGTATGTTTTAAAATATAATCAGCACAGAGGTAATCAGTTGTTTCATTCTGAACAGTTTAGAAAAAATGCCTTACAACATTTAAGGACTGCTTAAGAAACGTATGGGCAAGTAGTATCTGCACACTAGGGGCAAATGGGGCACTGCCCCTCCATTCCTAGCAGATTGCAATTAATTTTCAAAAATTTTAAAAAATGTAAACTTGTCTCAATAATCATGTCCTAGTACTGTTATTAAAATATTTTTTTCCAATTTCCATAATAAGCTTAATATAATTTCTTATCTAGAAAAATATTCCTTTTTGAAATTTATGAAATTTTCTTTGTGTCTGGCACCAGTAGGCTCTTTTTAGTGCGGCTTCAGTGATCTTTCTCTGCCTCGTCCATTCCCTTCACATTCACATCCTCTATATGTCTATGACTTGATCCAAGCCAAGATGCTTCCTGAGACTCAGGAGCAGCCATATACCCAGTCTGTATTTAAGAAGAGGTGCAGATCTTGTTTCTCTTTTTCTCAGTCCCTTCTTACAGTCTTCAGACACTAAGCCTGACCAGAACGGTCATGTAATAAATGCCACTGTTTATACAGTAGTGAAATGAGATATTATGCAGGCTATTACAGGTCACAATCAGATGTATGATATCCTGTGCTAACTTTTGGGTTCATCTTTAGAAGTTTACATTTTTTTACATAGACAACAGTAAAGTTAGTGATACTAGATAAGTGACTACTTAGAGCTAACTTATATCACAAATTGTGAAATTGATGATAAAAATGAAAATGCTGTACTTCCTTCCACACTTTCAGTTAACAAGTGTTTAATTTAGATGTTGGATGTCACTCATTTAGTTTAAATGTTCTAACAATAAATGTACTCGCAAGGCTACTCTTCACAGCCTGATTCACAATGAGATGACTATGGAATTAATACACCTTGTTGGTAAAAAGAAAATAAAGGATAAAAGAAGGGGATATGCAAAGTGAACTAGAACACAGAATGTAAACCTTCAACAATAACCTTGTGCTACTGTGAGCCTACCTGCACAGACTGCCCCTGGTATGAGGGCTTGACTTCTTGCCCACCTCAAAACATCACAAAGCACTCAACACTTATACCTTCCATTTCCCTAAATCCTGGCCTCCTCATTTAAACAGTTCAACCTTTGCCCCTACTTTCTCTAGTTTCTACAGTTAAAGTTGAGCACCTTGACTTTAAAACATCTGTTTGGGTCACTTTCTCTTAAGCCCTGAAATGACTTCTGCTCAGGAGACTCCATGCTAGGCCTTTCTATAGTGGTCCCTTATATGTCCCAGCATGCTTAAGCCTTCTATTGCCTTTAAAGTGCTAGTCAAGCAAGCAGCACTCACAAAGAAAAATGTCCCCATAAGTTGCTATCTTAGCTGTCCATTTACTAAAATAAGGCAACAGGACACTTCTGTCAGGGGATAGAATTATGAACTGGCCTCTAGCAATGAGGGAAGACATTATTGGAGTTCTGCCTGTCCTTTACATGTTTGACAATGAATGGATAGCCAGCTTCTCAAGCTAATGGCCATTTACTGTCGCATACAGATCAGGATATGTTGCAACATCTTGACAGCCTTCCTAACCTCATTGTCTGTGAATGGAGAATCAAGCATTGTGCTAGCTTGGTTGTCAGCCCTCTAGCATCTAGGGGAAAACTACATATTCCCATACAACTCTTTCTCTTGCACTAGTGCACCTGCCTGTTGTCATTCTGGAGTAAACAGTATGTGTCAGTCCTTGCTCTACCAATGCCAGTATGGTTTTTATTCTCTTGTATCAGTTTCCTACAGGTATTTCATCCAATCTTTGCACCTCAAGGGTAGTGCCTAAGCCTCTAGCAACCTCTTGCAAACTAGGCCCCCAGTTACAGTATTTACATGTTAGCTGAAGCATAGGGCTCATAAAATAGAATTCTACCCTAGAATCCAACCAGATCGACAATGGATAATAACAGATAATAACTGATCACGTTTAATTAGCTGGTCTTTTTCTGCATCAGGAAAAGCATAGATAGATAGATAGATAGATAGATAGATAGATAGATAGATAGATAGATAGATAGATAGATAGATAGATAGATAGATAGATAGATAGATAGATAGATAGATAGATAGATAGATAGATACTTTATTAATCCCAATGGGAAATTCACATTCTTCAGCAGCAGCATACTGATACAATAAATAATATTAAATTAAAGAATGATAATAATGCTGGTGAAAAAACAGACAATAACTATGTATAAAAATAGAAAAATAAAATAGCAGTATTATTTTTACATTTAAGAAATTTAGAATTTTATTTTTGATATAGCTTTACATTCTTAAATATCTTTAGTTGTTTTCTTATTATTTTGCCCTCTTTCTGTGTAGTTTTCTCCCTTAACTGTGTCTTAATAATGCCAATCAAAAACAGAGTAGACCCCTAGACAAACAACAATCAATGATGAAAGACTGCAACTACTTCAACATCAGCCCACCAATTAGTAAATAATGGATTCAAGAACCAGAACATCTGGAAAAGCAGAATGAAAATCAGGATAACATTATTGTTAAAAAGAATATATATACATTTTAACTGTAATTTACCAAACTTAGTTTTGTAATTTCTGCACTGACCCCAACACAGAGAAACTAGAAAATCCAGCTCACTTAATAAGTCTAAGAGTTAAATTAAAAACAGAAGTTGTTTGGAACAAAAACCTGCTCCATAGTGGGTTCCTAGGTGGAGTTTAGGAACCACTGTTGTAGAATAAAATTATTCATATAAACTACAATATAGTATATTCTATTAGTGTTTCACAAACCAGCTGAAGTCTTTTTTTTGTTTTTTAATGCTATTGAATTCTGCTGTTGCATTTCATTACTATGAAATGCTGTAGTTATTTCAATTGAATTTCTTTGCATTATGGACAATAAATAAATTGATTCCCCCTAAATATTATGCAACTTCAATATAATAATTTTAAAATAATTTTGTCAACTACATTATATGACAATTTTACATATAAAAAGCATATTACGGTTTTCAATCTGCATGCTTCCATTAAGTCAGATTATCTCAAAGCACAAAGTGAGCTACCACAGCTATGTAGAGAACACACAGCTTTATTTATCGATAGCACCTGATGACCCTGATGCTCTTGGCTCTCTGATCCAATGTCTTAGCAGTATTTCCAATTGGATGAGCAGAAACTTTCTCAAACTAAATAAGGAAAAAACAGAAATCTTAGTGATTAGCAAACCTTGAAATAACGAGCGTGGTAGAAATGAACTTGATCCTTTAAGTTTAAAAGTCAACATGGATGTAAAGAATTTAGGGGTGATCACTGACTCTGACTTAAACTTTAAATCACATGTTAATTAGATTACTAGGTCTGCATTCTTTCACTTAAGGAATATAGCAAAAGTTAGCCCACTTGCAGCTTTACAACACACTGAAAAAATAGTTCACGCTTTTTTTTTTTAGTCAACTAAATTACTGTATTACACTCTTAACGGGACTACCTAAGAGAAACATCAATCAGTTGCAATTAGAGCAGAATGCAGCAGCCAGAATATTAAATAGAAAAAGAAAATTTCAACAAATCTCACCCGTTTTAGTGTCATTACATTGGTTACCCATGTCATTCACAATTGACTTTAAAATACTACTAATGGTTTACATAGCCTTAAATAATGATGCTCCATTCTATATTTTGGAATTTCTGTTCCCTTATACTCCAAGTCATAATCTTAGATCTCTGAATAAAGGTCTGCTTATAAATTCCAAGAGCCAAGCTTAAAAGAAGTGGTGAGGCAGCCTTTTGCTGTTATGCACCTAAAATGTGGAATACTTTACAGAAAATCAGCAGGCCAGTACCTGTTGGAACATTTTTACCTAGCTAGCTACTACACTGGGACTAAAGTCCCAGCAACCATAGAGGAACACAGTGGTTGGGCTTGGGAGGCTGGAAGGACAGGACAGTGGATGACATGAGCAGATCACCCCCTACCCTGTACACTAGGCAGTAGAATTCCATCTGGAAAGCCCCTTTATGGATACCCGCAGGGCAACATGGGAGTTGTGGTCCCATGGGGCTACGTTGCTGAGTTCTGTGGTAGTTACCAGGGGAGCCACCAGATATTAACACAACTGGTATGGTTTCATCTGACCTGGTAGTACTTTCCAGATGCAACAGATTGAACACCGGAAGTACTCTTGGGGCAGGAGTTAGAAGAGATCCCTCCATTTGGCTTGGGAGAGTTGGCACATATCATTTGCCTGGGTGGAGTGTAGGAGATTGGAGAAAATAAGGAAAGCAACAAAGAAAGTGTTGTGCTGTTGGAACACTTTATGGCAGTGTGGGAAAGAAACCTGTACAAGGTATACTTTGATTGTTAAATAAAACAAGTGGAATTTCAACCCCGGACTGTATTTGTGACAGTTGTCTCAGGGGTTGGGAGTGCTGATATGCCCCCCAATTGCTACACTGTAAAGGACGTGGGCAAGATATATAGGAGCTAGACCATGTAAAACTTTCTGTATCAATAGAAAACTAGCATTCAATACTTTTAAAGAAACTGGAAGCCAGTGCAAATGGTAAATATGCACATACATATTGTACACCTAAAGATATGCAATTAACTCCATTCATGGAACAACTTTACCATGTTAATACCTGTACCAGCATTATTTTGAATTGAAAGATTAGTTTTTCAGATACTGTGTCAAAAGACACACTGTGGACCAACTGAAATGCACACTTACACACATCACTCTGAAAGTGATCAAATCATGTTTTATCATGTCTGGGCATAAAAATCCACTGAAAGCTTGCGCCTTATCATAATATTTTCCTGTATATGTAGGGAAAATAAAATAATATTGCATAGTGATTATCCTTTTAATCATCCAAGTTGCAGCGAGTAACAGAAAAAGCCAATTATATAAAATAACATCCATCAAAACTGGATAATATCACATCTATCCATTTAAAGAAAAAACGTTTCCTTGGGATACTTTAGCTGAAATCTATCTATCTATCTATCTATCTATCTATCTATCTATCTATCTATCTATCTATCTATCTATCTATCTATCTATCTATCTATCTATCTATCTATCTATCTATCTATCTATCTATCTATCTAATTCAGAACGTATTAAGATTCTTTCACTTCTACACAGTTTGTGTTTTAGATTTAATTTTAAATGGATAAATTTGTCATTATTGCCCATCAATCTATACTCAGTAACCCATAAGAACAAAGTGAAAACATGTTTTCAAAAAGGTTAGCAGATTTATTATGACCCAACAATGCCGTGACAACCGAAGTGCTCCTGGATCCACCATAAAATAAGTCAGAGTCAGGAGGAGGTGCTTTTTTTATTGTTGGTAAGATGCTGGACTGATCTGTTGCTGTTACCTAATGAATTGTATTTTTATTTTGTCTTGGAAGTTGTGTGTGGGCGAGCTGTGTTTGGTGTTTAGGTTCTGGGCGCCCCCTAGCGGTCACCATGCATATACAGTGCATCCAGAAAGTATTCACAGCGCATCACTTTCTCCACATTTAGTTATGTTACAGCCTTATTCCAAAATAGATTAAATTCATTTTTTTCCCACAGAATTCTACACACAACACCCCATAATGACAACGTGAAAAAAGTTTACTTGAGGTTTTTGCAAATTTATTACACATAAAAAAACTGAGAAATCACATGTACATAAGTATTCACAGCCTTTAGTCAATACTTTGTTGATGCACCTTTTGCAGCAATTACAGCCTCAAGTCTTTTTGAATATGACGCCACAAGCTTGGCACACCTATCCTTGGCCAGTTTCGCCCATTCCTCTTTGCAGCACCTCTCAAGCTCCATCAGGTTGGATGGGAAGCGTCAGTGCACAGCCATTTTAAGATCTCTCCAGAGATGTTCAATCGGATTCAAGTCTGGGCTCTGGCTGAGCCACTCAAGGACATTCACAGAGTTGTCCTGAAACCACTCCTTTGATATCTTGGCTGTGTGCTTAAGGTCGTTGTCCTGCTGAAAGATGAACTGTTGCCCCAGTCTGAGGTCAAGAGCGCTCTGGAGCAGGTTTTCATCCAGGATGTCTCTGTACATTGCTGCAGTCATCTTTCCCTTTATCCTGACTAGTCTCCCAGTCCCTGCCGCTGAAAAACAACCCCACAGCATGATGCTGCCACCACCATGCTTCACTGTAGGGATGGTATTGGCCTGGTGATGAGCGGTGCCTGGTTTCCTCCAAACGTGACACCTGGCATTCACACCAAAGAGTTCAATCTTTGTCTCATCAGACCACAGAATTTTCTTTCTCAAGGTCTGAGAGTCCTTCAGGTGCCTTTTGGCAAACTCCAGGCGGGCTGCCATGTGCCTTTTACTAAGGAGTGACTTCCGTCTGGCCACTCTACCATACAGGCCTGATTGGTGGATTGCTGCAGAGATGGTTGTCGTTCTGGAAGGTTCTCCACAGAGGACCTCTGGAGCTTTGACAGAGTGACCATCGTGTTCTTGGTCACCTCCCTGACTAAGGCCCTTCTACCCCGATCGCTCAGTTTAGACGGCCGGCCAGCTCTAGGAAGAGTCCTGGTGGTTTCGAAATTCTTCCACTTACGGATGATGGAGGCCACTGTGCTCATTGGGACCTTCAAAGCAGCAGAGATTTTTCTGTAACCTTCCCCAGATTTGTGCCTCGAGACAATCCTGTCTCGGAGGTCTACAGACAATTCCTTTGACTTCATGCTTGGTTTGTGCTCTGACATGAATTGTCAACTGTGGGACCTTATATAGACAGGTGTGTGCCTTTCCAAATCATGTCCAATCAACTGAATTTACCACAGGTGGACTCCAATTAAGCTGCAGAAACATCTCAAGGATGATCAGGGGAAACAGGATGCACCTGAGCTCAATTTTGAGCTTCATGGCAAAGGCTGTGAATACTTATGAACATGTGCTTTCTCAATTTTTTTATTTTTAATAAACTTGCAAAAATCTCAAGTAAGCTTTTTTCACATTGTCATTATGGGGTATTGTATATAGAATTCTGAGGAAAAAAATGAATTTAATCCATTTTGGAATAAAACTGTAACATAACAAAATGTGGAAAAAGTGATGCGCTGTGAATACTTTCCGGATGCACTGTACTGTAAGTGTACTACAATTCATTCCCTTTTTTGCTTGCACTTGGCTTCAGCCCAGGTTATGCACACTGCCAGTCTAGTTGGGAGCTAAATAACACTGCAATATAGGCTGACTTGGAGAAAGTAATGGGCGAAACAGAATGGATTTGTGTTAACGGAATGGCACTCTGTTCACCCATTATTAGACATTAGGTTGCAGTTTATCAATTAGGCTAAATTTCATCAACAGTTTGTAGCATATGTAGTGGATATCTTTTACAAAAGATGTCAAAAACATTGTTGATTTAAAAATGTGATGCCTGTTTGTATCCTATGCTTCCAGCTTACACTTTTGTTAAGGTCGGGCAGTGTTTTTGCTTTGTTTAGTAAATAAAAATAATGTGGAGCTGAAGATATATCTGGGCAAGTGCTGGGGTTGAAAGAAACTTATATGAATATCTTATGTCTCCTTTGACTTCACTTAATAAATGCTTTTAAAATATGACACATAACAATCATTCATTTACTGTAAGAGTTCAAGACTGTACCTGTTCTTTAGGGAATCTCCTCAAGATGTGTACAATTTTAGGAACATTGACAGATGTTTCCTCTTCCAAGAAGAATATCCATGATGAGTTATGCCCATAGTTTTCTGAAAACCTAGGTACAATTTTAAAAATCTGGGTCAGTATTGCTGCGATCTACAGATGCTTAATTTCTAAAAGTTACATTTTCCAGGAAAAGACAAATACTGAAACGATGAAAATTTTTTGTAACAATGTTTTAGCCAAAAGATACAAACCTGAAGACTTGTACTATACATATAAAAACCAAAGTATAAAATAATCTATTACTGACTTTAATATTTTGGAAACAAAACAGATTTTATGAAGAGTAATAACAGATATAAATTTTGATTACATTTCCTTTTAAATTATATATTGTCATTTAATTGAACACGATGTTCCCATTAATTTACTTAAGAACACCATATCTCATGGGATGACATAATAAAGAAGAGCATAAACTTGCTGGCCATAGTATTAAGACCACACTTCTATAAACACATATAAAACTCACACTGGTCTAAAAGTAATTTTTATATGGAAACCACACATTTTGTGCACAGTTTTGAAGTATTTCCATCCACTTTTTTCCAATACAGTGTCTGACTTAACTGTGGACAATGTAAGGCAGGAACCAAGCCTGTGTAGAATGACAGTCCACTTCAGGGTCAATTCATGTTGCACACACCATCAGACAAGGTCTATCAAATGGATTAAGTGGAATGAGATTATTCTATCGATACCCCAAGAATCACATAATGTTAACCACTCAGAGTTAGTGACATCTATTAATGGACAAAAGACTCTTTGAATATACACCATTTGTTGAACATCACATTTGAAACATGTCCTAAAAAGCACACACTGATGTTGCCATAATACTGAAAACTTATATAATATACATACAGTGGTGTGAAAAACTATTTGCCCCCTTCCTGATTTCTTATTCTTTTGCATGTTTGTCAAACAAAATGTTTCTGATCATCAAACACATTTAACCATTAGTCAAATATAACACAAGTAAACATAAAATGCAGTTTTTAAATGATGGTGTTTATTATTTAGGGAGAAAAAAAATCCAAACCTACATGGCCCGGTGTGAAAAAGTAATTGCCCCCTCGTTAAAAAATAACCTAACTGTGGTGTATCACACCTGAGTTCAATTTCCGTAGCCACCCCCAGGCCTGATTACTGCCACACCTGTTTCAATCATGAAATCACTTAAATAGGAGCTGCCTGACACAGAGAAGTAGACCAAAAGCATCTCAAAAGCTAGACATCATGCCAAGATCCAAAGAAATTCAGGAACAAATAAGAACAGAAGTAATTGAGATCTATCAGTCTGGTAAAGGTTATAAAGCCATTTCTAAAGCTTTGGGACTCCAGCGAACCACAGTGAGAGCCATTATCCACAAATGGCAAAAACATGGAACAGTGGTGAACCTTCCCAGGAGTGGCCGTCCGACCAAAATTACCCCAAGAGCGCAGAGACGACTCATCCGAGAGGTCACAAAAGACCCCAGGACAACGTCTAAAGAACTGCAGGCCTCACTTGCCTCAATTAAGGTCAGTGTTCACAACTCCACCATAAGAAAGAGACTGGGCAAAAACGGCCTGCATGGCAGATTTCCAAGACGCAAACCACTGTTAAGCAAAAAGAACATTAGGGCTTGTCTCAATTTTGCTAAGAAACATCTCAATGATTGTCAAGACTTTTGGGAAAATACCTTGTGGACTGATGAGACAAAAGTTGAACTTTTTGGAAGGCAAATGTCCCGTTACATCTGGCGTAAAAGGAACACAGCATTTCAGAAAAAGAACATCATACCAACAGTAAAATATGGTGGTGGTAGTGTGATGGTCTGGGGTTGTTTTGCTGCTTCAGGACCTGGAAGGCTTGCTGTGATAGATGGAACCATGAATTCTACTGTCTACCAAAAAATCCTGAAGGAGAATGTCCGGCCATCTGTTCGTCAACTCAAGCTAAAGCGATCTTGGGTGCTGCAACAGGACAATGACCCAAAACACACCAGCAAATCCACCTCTGAATGGCTGAAGAAAAACAAACTGAAGACTTTGGAGTGGCCTAGTCAAAGTCCTGACCTGAATCCAATTGAGATGCTATGGCATGACCTTAAAAAGGCGGTTCATGCTAGAAAACCCTCAAATAAAGCTGAATTACAACAATTTTGCAAAGATGAGTGGGCCAAAATTCCTCCAGAGCTCTGTAAAAGACTCATTGCAAGTTATCGCAAACACTCGATTGCAGTTATTGCTGCTAAGGGTGGCCCAACCAGTTATTAGGTTCAGGGGGCAATTACTTTTTCACACAGGGCCATGTAGGTTTGGATTTTTTTTTCTCCCTAAATAATAAAAACCACCGTTTACAAACTGCATTTTGTGTTTACTTGTGTTATATTTGACTAATGGTTAAATGTGTTTGATGATCAGAAACATTTTGTGTGACAAACATGCAAAAGAATAAGAAATCAGGAAGGGGGCAAATAGTTTTTCACACCACTGTATCTATAATAATGTCCTGCGGTGGGTTGGCACCCTGCCCAGGATTGGTTCCTGCCTTGTGCCCTGTGTTGGCTGGGATTGGCGCCAGCAGACCCCCGTGACCCTGTGTTCAGATTCAGCGGGTTGGAAAATGGATGGATGGGTGGATGGATATCTATAATAATATATGTATACTATTTTATTTAACATAATCTTCTTAAACCTATTTACCCATTTTGAGGGGATGTGGTGCAGAGCTGAGTCCAAGGAAGGAACTAACACTAATCAGAAACTAATTCTTGTTCTTACCACACCAGGTCAGAACTAGTATACATAAGATGTTAGGAAAGATCTGATAAAAAAAAAAAATCCTAGCCAGGGGATAAAGTGAAAAAAGCTGAGCCAGTTTTAAATACATTTCAACCCTAGAGGGTATGTCAAGAAAGCACAGGACCAGCATCAATTCAAGGTAACAAAGAAGCCTAGTGTCTTTGTCATTCCATCTCCCCAGAGGCTATGTTGGATCAAAGACATGGAGCCTCAAGTCTCTGTCATTTTATCTATCCAGATCAGAGCCCACAATGGACCAGACACCAATCAACTTATTAAGACTAAGAGCCACCTGGTAATCTGGGCATATTGGATATTTTGACTCCTACCAAGACAAACTGCTCCCTATTCAGGTTGTTTTCGTATTATGTTGTCACACTTGCTTGGTTCTGTTTGGGCGTATTTAATAAGTTTAAGTTAATTTATAAATGTATAAACCTTCTCTCCTGGTTGTTTTGGTTCTCTTGTTGCTTGGGGTCATATATATAAAAAAGTATTTAGCTACAATAATATTTATCTCTGACAGAGACCAGGCTGATAAGGGTAAACACACAAGGGCTAAAGATGGGATTTAGGACACTCTTTTCAGGTCTATGAAACAAAGAGTCTGAATGTGAGAACAGGGTCACTAGGAACTGGCAAAGGTGCAGTAACCAGAAAGTCAGAAAGACTTGTGAACTAATTCGAAGGACAGAACTAATATGAAATCCAGAAAACAAAGAAAAAAAGTCACAAAGCAACCAAGAATTCTTTTGAGCTCTATCCCAAAAACAAACACGAGCACAAATTTTTAATAGCTATTCAAAGGCAACCCAAAATGGTGCAGTACAGCAAAGGACAAATCAAACTTGTCAAATGACGTCACCATCAGAACAATAAAATTAAATAATGTACAAAATGAGCAATAATTGGAAAAAAAGCATAAAACTCTAATAACGCTTAAATAGTAGTATTATTGAAAAAATTTAAAATAATATTAGTATTGCTGTTTTTATTTTATTTATGTTATTGGCATTTCTTGCATTGGTGTGATGCTATGATGCTATTGTGCAGCCATTAAAAAAGATGCCAGCACACATAGGCTGGCATAAGAAAGACAAAAACAAAAAAATTAGAATGGAGAGGGAAAGGATATTAGAATTAGAAAGTTTTGCTTTGTTATTCTAACTTGCAAGTTTGATTTTTGTCTTGAACTGTAGTGCTCAGTTGCTCACTTCCTTTTAATGTTTTGAGCTCTGCCTAACAACTCTTTTTGTTTATCCGTAAGTAAAGTCAGACATTTACCAGTCCAATTTCTCTTATCTAAAAAAATTGACTTTCTAAATTTGCAGTTTTTCCTTCTCAACTACTGCATTTATCTTTAACAATTTATCTTCTTTTCAGGTATTTACTTCAGAATAGGTGAGCCACCTGAAGCTAAACATGTTTGGGCCCATGTACTGTATAGTAGACCATCCAGGAATAACTTAGATTGCTGCTGGAAAAGGCCAACAGGGGATGCTTACCCCATGGTCAGTGTGTGGGTTCCAATGCCCCAGTGCAGCAACAGGGACACTGAGCTATAAAAACTGGTGCCATCCTTCAGATGAAGCATAAAGCTCATGTCCATGGGCATTCTTTGTAAAAAGTAGGGTGTATGTCTGTAGCAGTGCTACGATTAGTGAGAACTGCATCTCCCAGCATTCCCTGCAGGGGCTGTTGGGGTCAAAGGTGGTCAAAGGAATTTAAAAGGAGGGCAGGTGGCCAAAGGGTCCGTGTACTTTTTGGTATTTGAAATTTCATTTTAGAATCAAAAACGAAAAAACGAAAATGAAAGGAATTTTCAGATTTTGATTTTTGATTAAAGAATAAAATGATGGAAAATAAAGTATGTTTTAATTCTGTGGTAACAAATAGCAGTCATAAACTTAAAATTACACAACTTTTCTCGATTTATTTGCGATTCAAATAATGAATGTGTTATAGCTCAAAAAAAACAAAATTGACGCATTTTCGTTGTCTGAAACCGGAGGTACTTCTTCTTCTGCGCGATTTTTGACCACACGTACGAACAGCCCTCCTCCTCACAACACATCGACTGACGGCCTTGAGTTACACTACATGGCATCAGCAGAGGATGGACCATTACGTTGTTTTTCGGAACAGTAAAAGAGTGACACTCCGGGACGAGGACATAACTGCAGAAAAATGAGTCGCATCTTTCAGGTAAAAATACAAGCTTTGCAAACTTGGCTTCATTGATGTGGCAGTTCTTTTATGAACGTTAATGTTGTTACTTACTGTGAAACAGCTAACATTTGGTGATTTCATTTACTAACACTAAATCTGGCAATTTTTATAGTGCTAGCATTTTGAATGTGTGTAAATGTGTGAATGGTTGCTCATTGACAAGTGTAACACATGTTAAGAAAACTTTCTATAAATTACGTTGCTCTCCTAACATGCGTTACATTTGTGCGCACTCTTAATACTCGAAATGTTTACTGTATAGTAGCCGGTAAAAGTCAATGAGCAACCATTCAAAATGCTAGCACTATAAAAATTGCCAGACTTAGTGTTAGTAAATGAAATCACCAAATTTTATCAGTTTCACAGTAAGTAATAACAATAACATTCATAAAAGAACTGCCACATCAATGAAGCAAAGTTTGCAAAGCTTGTATTTTTACCTGAAAGATGCGACTCATTTTTCTGCAGTTATGTACTCGTCCCGGAGTGTCACTCTTTTACTGTTCCGAAAAAACAACGTAATGTGAGACGGTTGTGGCGAGCGTTCTCTTCTACGCGGTTGTCTGCTGGGGAGGCAGCATTAAGAAGAAAGATGCCTCACGCCTGGACAAACTGGTGAGGAAGGCAAGCTCTATTGTTGGCATGGAGCTGGACAGTTTGACATCTGTGACAGAGAGACGGGCGCTCAGCAGGCTCCTATCAATTATTGAAAATCCACCGCATCCACTGAACAGTATCATCTCCAGACAGAGGAGCAGCTTCAGCGACAGACTGCTGTCACTGTCATGCTCCATTGACAGATTGAGGAGATCGTTCCTCCCCCAAACTATGCGACTTTTCAATTCCACCCGGGGGGGTAAACGTTAACATTATATAAAGTTATTGTCTGTTTTTACCTGCATTATTATCAATCTTTAATTTAATATTGTTTTTTTGTATCAGTAAGGTGCTGCTGGAGTATGTGAATTTCCCCTTGAGATTAATAAAGTATCTATCTATCTATCTATCTATCTATCTATCTATCTATCTATCTATCTATCTATCTATCTATCTATCTATCTATCTATCTATCTATCTATCTATCTATCTATCTATCTATCTATCTATCTAATGATCCATCCTCTGCTGATGCCATGCAGTGTACCTTCAAGGCCGTCGGTCGATGTGTTGTGAGGAGGAGGACTGTTTGTACGTGTCGTCAAAAATCACGCAGAAGAAGAAGTACCTCCGGTTTCAGACAACGAAAATGCGTCTGTTTTGTTGTTTTTGAGCTATTACACTTTCATTATTTGAATCGCAAATAAATCGAGAAAAGTATGTGTAATTTTAAGTTTATGACTGCTATTTGTTACCACAGAATTAAAAAATACCTTATTTTCCCTCATTTCATTTTTTGATCAAAAATCAAAATCTGAACATTCCTTTCATTTTCGTTTTTCCTTTTTTGCTTTTAAAATGAAATTTCAAATACCAAAAAGTACACGGACCCCAAAGGAGGGAAAAAGTGTGTTTTGTTTTTGTATTTTGTGTTCCGTTTACCTGTGAGACTGCCTTCTGTTGTTTAAGCCGTAATTAGTTTTGTGTCCTGGATTGTATTCATTGTTGGGGTCTGGATTGTCTTCTGTTTACCTGTGTCCTGCGGATGGACTATGGATTCATTGGCTTCCCGGCAAGAAAAGGAGCGCTCCTGAACCATCCATCCATCTTCACCCTTACAATGGCTACCGGTAGGACTGTTTTTCATTCCCTTGCAGTGTGCAGATCTCTGGACTCACTATCATCATCTTTTATTTCATCCGGTGTTGTTTCCATTGACTTTGCTGTGTGGAGTTATTTGTGTTTATATGTTTGATGTAACATCGTCGTAGGGGTTCTGGGGTGGTATTATTGGTTTCATTTATATGATTTAATTGCATTACATTCTTTAATTGTTGTTATACCCCAGCGTGCTGTATTTTTGTCTCTGTTGTGAGTGTGTGCGGGTCGAGCCAAGGCTAGGAATGTCCCTGGGATCCACTATAAAAAATAAATAAATCACCGTCAGCTTGACGGTGCGAATCTTAGCGGCACCCGACCGCTACATGTTGATGTCCTGGCTAACTTGTCCACCTTGGCCTGGTCATTCTGGCCGCCAATCACCCTCAGTCCCTAATTAGCTGTGTCTCTCACCACATAATAGGTCAAGTGTGGTGAGCATACTGGCGCAAAAACAGCTGCTGTTGCATTATCCAGGTGGATGCTGCACATTGGTGGTGGTTGAAGTGTCTCCCTACTCAATATGTAAAACTCTTTGAGTGGCAAGAAAAGTGTTATATAAATGAAAAGAATTACTATCATTATTATGATTATTATTAATATAATAATTCTGTGTACCTATTTTGATTCTGATGACATCGGTGAATTTACTGACACAGCTTGTCTGACTTTTCTCTTGCTACTTAAAAAGATTTCACACTCGCTATTGTAAACATAGCATATGATCATTTGCACAAACACAACAAGCACAGTATATGGCACATATCCTTGTTCTACAATGTATGAACATATATACTGCATATATCTATATATATATATATATATATATATATATATATATATATATATATTTCTTCTTCGAATTAAGAATTTTCAAATCAGTTTATTTTTCTAAATGTTCTTCACAAAGTGCATGCTCAGAGCTATATAAAGAAAGCTTCTTTCTGACAAAACCAATAGATTTTCTGTTTTCTGACTAAAACCATAAAAGGCTCAAACAATTAAGAAAACAAAATTCCTATAAGCTTTATCTTTAAGATATCTGTGAATTTTATCTTTAAACCTGTCAGAAACAACATACAATTCTATTCACAAATTCTCAAAAATAAAAATTATTTCTCAATTACAGAACTGTCGAACAGACTGATGTAACAGTCTTGATTTCTCATTTTTTAAACATGTGTTTTAAAGAGTAAATTAGTGAAGTAAATTAAAATAATATAAGCCCACATAAAACTTTTTAAAAGAAAACTTTACAGATACAGAAGAGAAGAATGTGATTTTTAAGCTACACTATATTTTTCAAAACAAAAAATCAAAAAACCTTCAAAAAATCTTTTACCCAGACATCTCCACTTAAAATTTCATTCTCAACCTTTTTAGGGTTATGTCAGAAGGTAATGACACTATCTGAGTCTACAGGATTTGTTTCAAGGTAATTACATAGTGACATCGCTTCTGTGAAGTGGTGACAGCAAGATTTCCCGACTCTTGTTTCCATAATGGTACTTGCTTTCAAGTTCTACCTGTCAACCATGATGTACTTACTGGGGCATTAATGGTAGAATGCTCCATCCTCCTTCACTCTCTGTCAGGTCATGAATAAGCAACACAACTGGCAGATTCTGAAAAGAAAGTGAATAAAATTCATACTGAAGTTCACACATTTAAAAATAGCTTTTGCTCAAGTCCTCTTAAATGTCAACAATATAACTGAAACTTTAACAATGAAGAATTCTGAAACTGACCTATACTTTTGTGCCCCTTTAACTTTGATCTGCATTATATTTAATTGATAGCAAAATACCCGCGCTTCGCAGCGGAGAAGTAGTGTGTTAAAGAGGTTATGTAACTATATATATACATAAACATATATACATATATATACATATCTACATATACACATATCTACATATACATATATATACATATACACATCCACATATACATATATATATACATATACAAATTTACATATCTACATATATATATAGATATAAATATAGACATACATACATACATTCACATATATATATATATATATATATATATATATATATATATATACTGTATATATACATATCTACTTATTGGCTCCTGTATTTAGGATATAGCGGGTTGGATAATGGATGGACGGACATTTGTATGCATAGCCCTATTTGCCCGTTTTCGTTTTTTTTCTTTCTTCAGTAATATTTCAGTAAACCCGGAGCTTGTCAGTTCAAATCCTGGTACTGACACCACTGTGTGACCCTGAGGAAGTCACTTCACCTGCCTGTGCTGCAAAAAACAAAAGTAATGTAACAAATTGTACCTCAGATGTTGCAAGTTGCTGGAATAAAGGCATAAGTAAAATAGATAAATATGAATTATACACATAGGAACTATTCATTTATTTTCAGTTAAGTCATCTGCAGCAAACTTTTATAAATGAGGGTTTCTCCTTTTTAGATAGTGCAAACTGTTTCTTCTTCATTGACGTTTTCTCTTGGAGAGCTTTTTTCATTTCATTGAAAATTAAAGCAGCAGCTGCCAAAATATGTAGCTTTCTTATTAATTTTTCAACATTGTGTAAAATAAATGTATAAAGTAACATAAAAGGTTTAAATACTGGTTATCCTTTTACACTAAAATATTACTAAAGAGATACAAAAAAAGTAAAATGGATATGTTCTTTTTCTTTAAGGAGATTAAATATTACTGAAGAAAGAAAAAAAAATTAAACAGCCAAATGGGGCTATGCATACGAACTTAAAAGGTTTAAATAAAACAGAAATATATATTTTATTTTTACTTGCTTAACTTGTGGAGGGTGTATCCTGTAGCAAAGCCCTAACTTTTTTTGTGAAAGCCCGTTTCAGTCAATAAGTCTTAAAAAAAGGTGTAAAGATATTGACAATAAGCTAAGCAAACCCAGGAAGACGTGGAATCATTTAAATCAAGTATCATTACATCTTCCTTTCTTAAAGAGAAGTAAGGCAGTACTTATAAGCTTACATATTTATATATAGATATACATACATATATATATATATATATATATATCTATATCCGAAGCCGTGCAAGCACACTCTTGAGAATGCAATGTATAGTTGTACAGAAGAAAAGCAATCTTGCCTCAAATGAATGGCAACCTTTTGTAGGTCTATGAACTTAACTTAAACTTTAGGTTTACACGGTGCTTTCTTTCCGAAGTACCTGCACTCATGAATATGTCTGTATGTGTCAGTCGGTCAAATCCACGCGCTTCGCACCGGCGAAGTACCGCTTTTAAATTTTTATTAAGAAGAAAAGAAAGCCTTTTTAAATTGAGGGAAAATATACTAATAACAGTTTGTTAAGGATCTGTTTTTTTGTGAAGCTGCCTTCACTCGAGTGATCACTTCGACCTGACTTGGTGGCCAACTATAAGCGTTACCTGGTAGGGAAACACCCATACAATCAGATTGTGAATCAGACTACGAATGCCGTGAATGTAATTACCCCGATCTACATGTTGTCAAATAAACGAACCACACGCCGTGGTGCAATTTTAGGGGCTTTGCCTGTAGCGCTGACGTCAGAGGTTCGATTCCCGTAAGGGAGTGAAGTGAGTGGCTGGTTACCTACCAGGTAACGCTTATGGTTGGCCAGCAACTGAGGTAACATCAGCCACGGTGCCTTCAGTTGTCAGAAGCAGATCATAGAATGGTTGAAAATAGTTTACTGTCAAATAATGCAAAGAGTACGTGACATGTCTTTCCCCCTTATTCTTGGCTCATCAGGCGTACACACTCACTGCACTTGCTTACGGTAATCGAACCTTGGACGTCAGCGCTAGAGGGGCTTAACAGCGGTGAAGTACTGCTTTTAAATTTTAATTAAGAACAAAAGAAAACCTCAGAGGTTCGATTCCCGTAAGGGAGTAAAGTGAGTGGCTGGTTACCTACTAAGTAACGCTTATGGTTGGCCATCAAGTGACGTAACATCAGCCACGGTGCCTTCAGTTGTGAGAAGCAGATCATAGAATGATTGAAAATAGTTTTGCATTTACCTTTTTAGTAAAAGGCGAGTTTTTAAGCCTGAGAAATCACCCCGTAAATGCACACGTTTAATTGCACGTGTTAATATGTATGCGTACACAGTATTAAAAGACAGTGAACAACGTCATTTACCTTTGTTCCCGCGTTTGATAAAAGGCGAGCTTTTAAGCCTGAGAAATCACCCCGTAAATGCACACGTTTAATTGCACGTGTTAATATGTATGCTAACACAGTATTAAAAGACACTCAAAAATTAACGTCATTTACCTTCGTTCCCGCGTTTGACTCGTGCTGTAAATCTCTTCCTTGTTTTTAGTTCACGTGATTACGTAGGAGGAGTGATGACGCGATACGTGACTCCGCCTCCACCATTAGAGTATATGGACAAAAAACATGTTCCAGTTATGACCATTACGCGTAGAATTTCGAAATGAAACCTGCCTAACTTTTGTAAGTAAGCTGTAAGGAATGAGCCTGCCAAATTTCAGCCTTCCACCTACAAGGGAAGTTCGAGAATTAGTGATGAGTCAGTCAGTCAGTCAGTCAGTCAGTCAGTCAGTGAGTCAGTGAGGGCTTTGCCTTTTATTAATATGTATAGATTACAAATTTAAAAGATTTGTACAATTCTACAATAACAGTACCATTTCAAGGCTACTCTCTTAGAATATCTCTGGACACTCAATCTACTCATAAGTGCCCATATACTGTAAAAATCTATTCAATAACCTGTCTTCTTGACACTTTCAGGCCAGTAGCCCATTAAAATGTAAAAACATACAAAAAAAATAAAATATCACTTTATACTAATGCACACAGTACTCTACATATACTGTATAAAAGTCTTTACATTTTAAAAGTTACTCTGTCTAAAGTAATACTTTAAAGTCTATTTTCTGCCCCCCCCACTAGAAATATGATTAATATATTTAAGATTGGACATTCACAGTAACAATTAATTTCAAATTTAATTATCCGCTAATAATTTCATTCAAAAGTACTTTATAAGGAAGTTTTGTTCTTATAAATTTCATAGTGTATTATAATAAAAAACTCTACAAAGTTTTACTTTTCATATTGACATAAGACATGTGCTGTCGTGCCAGCGTGGTCCAAGTGCAAAGGCTCAGCCTAAGAACTTATTCAGGTCTGATGATATCCAAGGTGTAGAGAACAGAAGAAAGCAAATCAACTTTTGATATTTTAGTTGATAAAATTGGAAATTTAGCAAACAAATGCTGAGCCAGATCAAGAAATTTCTGACAGTGCCCCTAACAAAGTACGTTCCTTTTTTGCTTTACTAACTAAATCTTTATAGATCTGATGTATTATATATCTCTTCCCTGCTCTAATATGTCATTAGATATTTAATTAATATTTTTTAGCATAATTATTAGGTAAGTTTTTCAAACTAATTAAATCAAAAGCTTGAGATCTTTTACTAAATATAGTCATAAAAAAGCAAAAAGTTAAATATATTCTTTATGCATTAATGTATGTTGTGTACTGTATATACTGCATACATGAATATACAGTATTATTATTATTATTATAAAATATTATATATTTTACTAGCTACGTTACCAACGTTACGTTTCAGAACGTTTGATGTCTCTTGCCCTACTTATACCACCAGTGGCTTTATCAGTGTGTCTGAATCATTCTTAACCGCTCCATCTCTCGAACATGTCTGTTTCATAGACCCTGCCATTTCAAGATGTCTTGATCACCTTCAGCCCACTTTTATACTTCCCGTTTTTGAAGTCGACTGTCAGTGTGCCTCCTACACCTTTACTCCTATTTGTGTATCTCACATTTGCACTTCCTCCTTCGAATCACCTCGCCAAAGCCAGACTAACCAATCAGATTGCTTGGAGAAACCAGACACACACGCACAGACCCTAATGTTTCATTAGATAGATAGATAGATAGATAGATAGATAGATAGATAGATAGATAGATAGATAGATAGATAGATAGATAGATAGATAGATAGATAGATAGATAGATAGATAGATAGATAGATAGATAGATAGATAGATGAGGACAACAGTTATTCCAAAATGTTATTTGGAAGAATGTCTATTTAATACTAAATGTTGTTAAAGCAAAAAAGAAAAATAATTATGAAAGTTGTGCAGAATTTGATTATAGAAGAGTAGGATTGCTCAGTCAATACAGATTCACCTTTTGAAAACTGAAAAGGACAGAACCTCTTAAAGCAGTGCTATAAGATCACAATGCCCGTTTTCTTTATTGCTTATGTTTTAATTTTGGTATGGAGACTCTATATTAGATAAGAAAGTAACTGGGGCATTGTATTTCATATTGCACTCATGACAGCATAATTTTATCTTATTGAATTTTGCTGTATGCTTAAATAAACAAGAGATTAATTTAGCCAAGGATCTTATGTTTTTCTGCTCTCAGAGGTTCACAGAGGTGATATATATCAAACTAGGGGTTTCACTGAAAGGTAAATCAGGCCTTGATACTATTGAATGATAGGGGTATTGGGCATACAACAGGCAAAGAAATTTGTTAAAGTGCCACCATCATATGCTAGGCCAACAGTTCTAGAACTGCAGGTTAAACCCCAAATGACCTTAGGTCATTGCCTCTAGATCTCTCTACCCAATGGCAAAGAAAGTCTCCCCAGGTCTGGCTCTGGACTAGGGATGGGCTAGACTCATGAGCTGCAGGTTTTTGTTTCAACCAGTTGCCTAATTAGAAGACAGTCCCACTCTCAGTTATAAGACCGTGTGGTCTGTAGGGGTTGTTGCAGCATTCAAAACCCCCAGACACAACTTCACAACACAGTCCTGGGTTTGAATAAAGGGTGTTTATTTTGACAATACTTTCACAGGGTTTCAGTTTCCTTTCTTCTGTACCAGACAACAAGCATTAAGCTTCAGCTACTACCTCTCCCATGCAGTCTCATTCACCTCCTCTCGACTCCAACTACTCAGTGGATGGAGGTGTCAAGGAAGAAGTGCTCCTGATTCAGTCAGAAGCCCCTAAAGGAGAGACAGCTCTCCACAGCAGCTCCCCCTGTTGTTGCCCAGGGAATCTAGCAGGGCTGCCTGAAGGGACCACAATTCCCAACATGCCTTGCAGCTATAGTAATGTGTATAATGGCCCAGGAATGCTGCCATCCAGTTTATTGGGGAAGCATGTGCTCTTGGGAGGCAGTCCCATTCTATATTTACCATTACACTCCCTGCCAGGTAAGGGTATGCAGTTTATCCCAGCTGGGATGTCAGACGAGCCCTGTCGTCCGTTATAACTGCTTCAAACAGACTAAATGGGCCATTTTTGAACAACAGGACCTGGAAAACTATAAATCAACAGTGCTTTTACTACATCAAGATTGTACTGACAATGTCACAGTTGATAATCTTATTCATGTGCTGCCTAACAAGAAGCATTGGATGACAAGTGAGATTCAGACACTCCTCAGAGTCCATAGCATTGCATTCAGTTCAGGCTACAGGGCCCACTATAGTGCTGCTTGTGCCAATCTGAAGAAGGTATTAGGAACGCAAACGCAGCCTGTAAGAGGAGTATTGAAGATCATTTCTTGAAAAATGATCCACAGCTGATGTGGCACAGAATACAGAAAATCACAAACTATATTGGCAGCAACCTTGGGACTGTTGACAGCGACAGCTCTTTAGCAGATCAACTACATTTTTGTTTGCCTAGTTTTGAAGTAAAAAGAGCCCAGACAAGTATGTCACCACCACCATCCTTTATTAATCACAATCTCATGGTGTGGGAGCATGATGAGAGATGTGCGTTTAGGTCACTGATACACTGGCTCAGATGGTGTATCTGGAAGAATAATTAAAGAATGTGTTGTTTCAAAGGTATTCACAAAAGTTGTATATTTATCCTTGTCACCAGCCATTATCCTGCCCTGCCTGAAGTCAACCACCATGAAAACAGTCCCAAAGAAGGCAGTTATTACAGTATGTCTTACGGTACATTAAAACCAATCTTCAAACCACATTTGACACACACCAGGTTTCTTACAGAGTGAACACGTCTACGGAAGACACCATTGCTATAGCTCTACATACTGTACTGCACTATCTCACCTTGAACATCAGGGGAGCTATGTGAGGATGCTTTTAAAACTCTATAGTTTGGCACTCAATATCATTTTACCATAAATGCTACTGACAATGCTATCTGGCTTCTCCCTATCCATATGTTACTGAATAATGTACTTTCTCACCAATCAACCTCAAAACTGTTAACTCATCTCTCATGTCTCTTCTACCCTCATGCTCAGCATGGGCTCCCCTCAGGAATGCATCCTCAGTCTATTATTATATGCTCTTTACACCCATGACATGTGTCCCTACCTTTCCCATAAACACCATAATTAAATTTTCAGAAGGCACAACTGTGGTTGGAATGATTTCAGAAGAACATGAGACAGCCTGCAGGTATAGGTTCCAAAGAGTGGCAGAGTGGTGTTCAGTGAATAATCTGATCCTGAACACTTTAAAAACAAAAGAATTAATCTTCAATTTCAGGAGAAACAGTGCAGTCCCAACCCCACTTTTCATCAATGGGGACTGTGTGGAAAGGGTTCTCACCATTGGATTCCAGGGAACCAAGATTTCTGAGAACCCCTCCGGGACTGTCAACACCACCGCAGTAGTTAAGAAAGCTCAGCAGTGGCTACACCTTCTGAGGTTACTGAAGAAAAATAGATTGGCATATAAGCTGCTGGTGTTGTTCTACTGTTTCTCTACTGAATGTGTTGGCATACTGTATCTTGGTGTAGTGTATCCCAGCTGCTCTGCAGCAGACAGGAAGGATCTTCAGAGAGTTATTAATGCAGCACAGAATATTATCAGCTGTCCACTACCCTTACTAGAGGACATTTTTAGTTCTTATTGTCTCAATAGGGCTACTAATATCTTGAAAGTTTCTTCACATCCTAGACACAATTGTTTTGATAAGATGCCTTCCAGCAGGCATTAAAAGTTAATTAAGACTGATACCAACAGACTCAGAAACAGTTTCTTTCCAAAGGCTATGCATGAGTTAAATACTACTATTCTGTGTCATTCAACATTTTAAATTCTGCCTGACAATGTAAATAGGGAGAGGCAATATGGCCTATAAATAATTTTAAGATATTTTTAGGCTATTTCATCTACAGAATATAAACTGATAAAAAAATTAAGGGATCACTTAATTATCACAGTCTAACACCAAGTCAGTTAAGTTTCAGGGATATCAATTTGTCCGGTTAAGACCATAAGCGATTGTGAATCAACTTTACCTGCTTTTGGTGTAAATGAAAGTGACAACAGGTGCACCGGAGATGTAACAGCAAGACACCCTTCCAAAAGGGAATGGTTTTAGAGGTGGTGGCCACAGACAATTGCTCTTTTCTTATCCTGATTCTTCTCTAGTTTTGTGTTTTGCTACTGTCCTTGTCACTACTGGTAGCATGAGGTGGTACCTGCAGCCGATTCAGGTTGCACAGGTAGTCTACTTCCTCCAGGATGGTACATCCATATGTGCCGTTGCAAGAAGGTTGTCTACACACTCTGGCTACATGAGGCTGGGAATTGTCCTGTACCACGAGGATCCCAGGTCCCACTGCACCAGCGTAAGGTCTGACAATGGCTCTTAGGATTTCATCCCGATAACTAACAGCAGTCAAGGTACTGCTGGCTGGCAAGTGGAGGTCTGTGCAACCCTCCAAGGATATACTTCTCCAGACCATCAATGACCCACTGCCAAACCGGTCATGCTGGTTGATGTTGCAGGCTGCATACCATTCACCATTGCGTCTCCAGACTCTGTCACATCTGTCACATGTGCTTAATGTGAACCTGCTCTCATCTGTGAAGAGAATGGGGCACCAATGGCGGAGCTGCCAATTGTGGTATTCTCTGGTGAAAGCCAATCAAGCTACATGGTGATGGGGTGAGAGCACAGGAAACACTAGAGGATGTCAGGCCCACATGGAGTCTGTTTCTGATTGTTTGGACAGCATCTACAGAAAATGGTTTATTTTAACTTTGGAAATGTATTGTAACAGCATAAGAGTTCACATTAAAAATACTGAATGGATAAATATGTGTACAAATCTTTTGTTATGCAGAAAATTATTATGACTTTCAAAGGGATTGAAAACTTTTGCATGCCTCTTTATGTGAGTTCTTTCCATTTTGTGTCTGTGATAGGGAAAAAAGTTAAATGCTAAAACAAGTCTTGTGCCAGCATTTAAAAATCCATTATGTGACAATTTGTACTCGATGTGTGCAATAAAGTTATTTACTACATCCCACGCATAATAAGCTGTGATGCATCGAGTATCTATACTAATAAAAGGCAAAGCCCCCACTCACTGACTCACTCATCACTAATTCCCCAACTTCCCTTGTAGGTAGAAGGCTGAAATTTGGCAGGCTCATTCCTTACAGCTTACTTACAAAAGTTATGCAGGTTTCATTTCAAAATTCTATGCGTAACGGCCATAACTGAATCCTACTTACGTACATATATACATCCATAGCCTGCAGCTCGGTCGCCGTGTAAGGCGGGCTTGCGTCCTGCGTCCCCTGGCCTCCCACGTAGTTGGCTGCCTGCCTATATTGTGTCCCCCATCCCCACGCCTCCCACTTAGTTGGCTGCCTGCCTATTTTACACGTTTGGAAAACCACCAATGCCTCTTAAACATCTTAGATTCACAGGTGACGATTTGAGTAGTGGACACTTTGATGTTTATGAATGTTTCAACTCTCAAAAGCTGGATGCGAAGTTATCGTTGAAACTGGTTGTATGCTTACAACGCTTGACAGATGCCGAATGTCACTTCAACACAACAAGTCCTGCAAATACTAACGTAATTGAAACAAACTATGAAACTCAAACCGATTATGACAGCAGCAATCCAAGCTGTGAGAAAATAGTAATACGGAGGCGTGTCAGATGTCGTGGTATGGAAACAACTTCGTGACGCTGCCGCCAAATGCTCGCAGAAAAATCCACAAGTTCATAGAGACGCTGTCGCTAAATACTCGCAGGCAAATCCACAAGTTCATAGAGACGCTGCCGCTAAATACTCGCAGGCAAATCCACAAGTTAATAGAGCTTCTGTTTCTTGGTATGATCCCAATAATAAAAAGCGGCTCATACGAAAACAACAGGTTTGGCTCAAAAAAGCCGATTGTGGATTTGCGTACAGCCACTGAAACTTTGTAACGGCATGAAACTTCAGGTCACGTGCCTGCAAAAGAACCTAATTGAGGCAACTATTTTTATTGGCAGTGGCTCAGGGGAGAGAGTTTTTATTCCTCCCTCTGATCTCCCATTTCAATTCAAACGCCTCCAATTTCCAGTAAGGCTCTGCTTCACAATGACAATTAATAAGTCTCCGGGACAAACCCTACAAAAGGTTGGCACTGATTTGAGGCAAGATTGCTTTTCACATGGCCAACTGTACGATGCATGCTCAAGAGTAAGCTCAGCGCACAGCTTGGTCATATTACAACCGGAGGGCCGAACTGACAACGTGGTATACAAAGAGATCCTTAACAAATAATTATTTGTATATTTTCCCTCAGTTTAAAAATGTTTACTTTTCTTCTTAATAACAATTTTAAGGCAGTATATCAATATATCCCTCAGCCCTATTGTGCAATATTTTTTATATTTTAATATCATTATACTGTATATCCAAATTCAAAGAACATAACCTTGTATTCAAAGAACATAACCTTGTATCGTTTCCCTTTCCAGATGACTTGTCCCAGAAAGTGCAGCTACGCTGATGATATTTTTAGGCAAAAATAATAAGACTGTCACTAAAACAATAAGCCATTTTGTCATCTATAAGAATGCCAACAAGAAATAAAGAAGTGACAGTGGTTGCTTATACTTTATTTAAAGACATAAAGACACAGCACGAAAAACAATGCCAAACTATACATTACACAGTGAAGCATTACGAATAGAACTGTCCCCAAAGACATCCTTTGGGAAGTACAGCAGGACAAGAGGGACTTTGCTTTTTTTAACAGCACTTTAATAGATCCATTGATATTACAAAAAAAGCCACTCTAATTATTTATACATATACATATCTATCTATTATAAAAAGAAATCCTGTCCTGGAAAGCAAAAGCAAGGCTATGATACGTGATCTTCTCGGAAGACATTTTAAAGACCCGCGAGACCAAAGACACGCCCTACTTAAAATCTATCAAATAGGACAATAGGCAGTAAAACATTCAGTCTTGTGAAGGACTTGAGCACACACAGATCCAGGGCTCTCAGCGCATATAAAGCGTATAAGGACAGTACGTTATAAATGAATGTCGACATCTAAGCGAGGAAGAAAGCAGCGCGGAGAAAAGAGACTCAAATGCGTTGGAGAGAAAAAAGAGCAAAAAAGAATAATCGAGGTGCAAATTCAGAAAATAAGGAAAGTAATTATCAGCCTGGAACAAGTGGAAATGAAAAAAAGCATGTCCAATCCGGCTCAGAATTAAAAGACAATGAGTAAAAGACAAAGTAGAACTTCATAAAGACGTTTACAAATGTTGGCGCTAAACACATGCAGAGCAGATTAGAGACTATGAAACCAGTGAAATTAGAAAGGCTAAAAAAAAAACAAAAAAACGTTGCCACTATACACATGTGGAGAAAGTGAAAGGATATGAAAGTAGGAAAATTAGAAAATCTAAAAAAAGAAAGTAAAGATCGCAGTAGCACAAACAAACAAATTGCCTCATTTAACTATGCACCAGTCTAACTTTGGTTTTGCACAATAATTACTACACTATTGCACCTTAACACTTAATTCTACTTTATTCACATAATTTTACTTATTTATTATGTTCTACTATACTGTTATCTTTCAATCTATGACTTTTTGTTAATCTAACTGATATTCTTCTAACTTTGCACAGTTTTTGATAAGCGGATCAGGATGCATTTCACTGTGTGCTGTCCTGTATAACTATGCATGTGACAAATAAAGAATCTTGAGAATTTCAAAAATGGAGTTTACCGCACATGCATTTATTGGTTACTTTGTTCATGTATATACTGTATATGTATCTGTCTGCTTATTTAAAAAGCTAAATTTACCCCAGGAGTCAAAAACGTTCTGTCTAGCCCTTGTACAAAAACCTAGACAAAAGCTGGGGTATCACCTTGGTAACCCCATGTACTTTTGGAACTGTGAGAGGAAAATAGCACGACTTTACAGACAGGAGTCCAATGCAGAACTCTACTTACTTTTTTAATTTGTAAAAAAAAATTATTAACTGCTGATGATGTAGATCGTTTTGTCTGTGCTGAAATTCCAAACAGAGAAACCTATCCTGACCTCATTAAAAAGATTCAGCATATTGGGACTCGCAAGATTACAAATATTGTTCTTACAGAAGTTCTGAAATAAAAGTGAAACTAATGAAATAGCAACAATTCAAAGAAAAAAAAATCTTAAAAGTGTGTATCCGGAAAACGGAGGAAAGCCGGTTCTTTCTACAGAGTGAAACTTGAGCCTGTGAGCTCACGTAGCGTGACAGGCCATCCTCTGCGGGGGCAGAGGGAAGCCCCGAAGTCAGCGGGGATGACAAGTCTTAAGAGCGGTCCCAATAGTTAACCCAAAGACGGAGGCAAGAGAGATACGGAGCAGGTGCCAAAGTTTTGGCAACCAGGGTGCTGGTCAAAGGGGGGAGCATTGGCCCTATTTCAGAGGGAAAAACGCCAGACAGTGGCGTCAGGGCAACGGCTCCGCCCCTGTGTCTATTTTATCTTTTATAGGACCAGACCCTGGAAGACAACCAGTTAAGCCCGCTTCAGCCAAAGTATACCCTCGCGGGACTGGCCGCTTTGACCGACAAGTCTTCGCTGGCGGAAGGGCAGTGTCAAAAAATGACTGGGGTTCTGACCCAGCCGGGACACCTAAAAGGACCGGAAGGTGGCATGAATAGCTTCTGGGCCACGAGGGGGCAACCGCAGGAGAGGACCACAGGAAAAGAGAGAAAAGGTTCTAACTCGTAGGGACCCATGGTCACCGCCAGAGGACGCCTTAAACCTCATGGGACCTGGAAATAGTTACTTCCGCCACACTCGGCAAGATGGCGGAGGAGCCTGCCAGGGACGCCCGGAGTGCTTCCGGTGCAAAGGGCAGCACTTCTGCCACACCAGGAAGTGCTGCCGGATGGACGTCATCAGTCACCTGGAGCACATACGGGCTGGAATAAAAGGGGCCGCCTTCCAGCAATCTGGGAGCCAGAGTCGGGAGTGGGAGTAGGACAAAGCTCCCAGGAGGAGACAGGCAGCCAAGGACATTGAAAGAAGCCCGAAAGAGGAGTGATTAGTGCTGAGTACACTATGTGTGTTTGGGACTGTGTTTATTTGTGTTTTAATAAACGTGTGCTTTTATAAAGATGTGGTTTCCGACTGGTGGTGTCCGGGCAAGTCTCACAATACATACATATATACACTTGGTTTCCTGCTATTTTTTAAGTTAACAATTCACAAGAAAGTAGATAGTAGGGAAAAAACCTGGCAATAAACTTGTTTCAGGTCAGAACCTTTCAGAGCATGTGTTTAAATTCTTGATGCTAAATGAAACAGGAGCTGCCTAAGCTTTACATTTGGGTACTCAGTTAAGCTGACAGTGCTTTACACACATTCTGAAATAAATACTTTTATTAAAACAAGGAGTGAGCCGTCAGAGGATGGGTTTTGTACACATTACGTGACAGTGACTACAGATCACATATTGTAATCTGAATTTTAAATCGCATATTAATAAAATCACTAGGACAGCATTTTTTCACCTAAGGAACATAGCAAAAGTTAGACCTCTTATATCATTGAAAGATGCAGAGAAATTAGTTCATGCGTTTGTCTTTAGTCGGCTAGATTACTGTAATGCACTCCTCTCAGGACTACCCAAAAAAGACATCAATCGTTTGCAGTTAGTGCAGAATGCAGCTGCTAGAATCCTTACCAGGAAAAGAAAATCCGAACACATTTCTCCAGTTTTGATGTCACTACACTGGTTACCTGTGTCATTCAGAATTGACTTTAAAATTCTGCTTATGGTTTATAAAGCTTTAAATAATCTCGCCCCGTCTTATATATCGGAATGTCTGACACCTTATATTCCAAATCGCAACCTCAGATCCTCAACTGAGTGTCTCCTTAGAATTCCAAGAGCAAAACTTAAAAGAAGTGGTGAGGCGGCTTTCTGCTGTTATGCACCTAAAATCTGGAATAGCCTGCCAGTAGGAATTCGCCAGGCTAATACAGTGGAGCACTTTAAAAAACTACTGAAAACACATTACTTTAACATGGCCTTCTCATAACTTCACTGTAATTTAATCCTGACACTCTGTATATCCAATTCATTATAATAACTATTCATTCAAAATTTGTACTAACCCCTACTCTCTCTTCTGTTTCCTTTTCCGGTGTCCTATTGGTGGTGGCTTGTGCCACCACCACCTACCCAAAGCACCATGATGTTCCAACAATGATGGATGGATTAAAAGCCAGAAGTCTGTATAACCATCAGCATCAAGTGACTCCGTGAGAACCCTAACTACAAAGAGGACTATTTCATTTATGTTAGGTAGAATGCCCAAAGGGGACTGGGCGGTCTCGTGGCCTGGAACCCCTACAGATTTTATTTTTTTCTCCAGCCTTCTGGAGTTTTTTTTTTGTTTTTTCTGTCCACCCTGGCCATCGGACCTTACTCCTTTTTATGTTAACTAAGGTTGTCTTATTTTAATTTCTTATTTGTCTTTTATTCTTCTTTTCTTCATTATGTAAAGCACTTTGAGCTACTTTTTGTATGAAAATGTGCTATATAAATAAATGTTGTTGTTGTTGTTGTAGATAAGTATGAGCCTTTAATCTGAAGCCTCATTTACAATACACTTACAATTATTCTCCACAGAAAGAGAATAAAGCCTAAATATTGCAGTTCCTCACAAAAATCAAATTTGAAGGTTTGTATACATCTGGAAGTCTCAATCTCTAATCTAGACATTACAGAGTTGGCAAATAATGCATAACCCTAGGCATCACATCAAAACATAGCGAAAAAAGGACATGATGTTTAATTACTTAATCTGAGATTTAAAAGACATGAATTTAAAACAGACTTTTAACAACACTGTTATTTCATGTGTACATACACACGTAAGTTCAGAAAGGAACTTTCTACCAAACCTGACTAAGGTACATTTACATTGTTTTTTCAGTAAGTATTTCTTCAATAACAAAACATTTCTGGTCTTGTTTTCCATAACCAGGAAATCCTGCTTCTCTTCAATTTTGCCTTATTCTGTTCTATGCTGATCTCAAAAATCGCCCCTTCTCCACTACATCTACTGTACATAACATACAGTCCCCTCCAAAAGTATTGGGACAGGAAGGCCAATTAATTTGTTTCTGCTGTGCACTGAAGCCATTTGTGTGTGAGATCAAAAGATGAATATGAGAAGAGAGATCAGAGTTTCAGCTTTTATTCCCTGATATTTACATTCTAGATATGATGAACAACATAGAACATAGCACATTTTGTATCAAACCACACAGATTTTCAAGTAAGCAAAAGCATTGGAACAGAATGTTTTTGACTAAATTAAAGTCAAAAATATATTTTAGTAGTTGGTTTGCTACCATTACCTAGTATAATAATTCTATATATGGAGAACTCCTTGAATTCTGAAAGCTGTAGTCTGTCACCATATTCATTATGTTGGTTTGTATATCTATCCATCAATTTAATAATAATAAATAATACAAATAATACAATGTGCTATACCTTCTATGTCCATTTCAGAGTTATAGGCAGTTAAAAGCCTGCCCTGGCAGAACTAGGTGTATTAGAGGAACATTCCCTTGATAAGATGCCATTCAATGCACACTCAAATATCCATGCATACCCAGACATGAGTAAAACGCGCAAATTCCACAAAGACACACATGGATGAATAGTACTTTATTTGTCTCAAGGGGGAAATTTTTACTTTTTACAGAGGCTCAAAAATATTATAATGAACAACAACACCCCCCACCAACAAACACAAGAATTACAGTAACCAAACCCTGCCTCCAGAAGCTAGAAGGCAGGAAATATAATCACTGAAATACTGTGCTACCCGAGAGGTCTTATGTGTTTTTTTAGTGCTGGGCAGCAATTAAAAATTTTAATCGCGATTAATTACATGATTTCTGTAATTAATCACGATTAATCACAGACAATCACAACAATCACATTGTTATGTGCAAAATTCAATAATGAACTCAAAAATAGTGTGTTGCGTGTATTTGGTTGGCAAACACTTTAAACAAATAAGGTGCTTTTTAACAGCAGTATTCCCTTTACACAGTAGCAGTAAAAAAAATATTTCTTGTAAATCTCAACTTATACATTAATGTGATCAAATCAAATATAAAACCAAAGCTATTTGCCACTGCCAGGGCATTAATGTTTTATCTAGTTTGTTACAGAAAAACAAGTTACCCTCAGAGTCCAGAGCCACGATCACAACATTATAACAGGCACTTTCCGAGCAACAGCAAGTTAACATTTCTAAATCTTTTTTATCTGAAGAGGTACCAGCAGAAGCATTCTATGTTCAGTAGCAACTCTTTAAGGGCTAATATTTTTTTCAAAAAACTCTGAAAAGTGCACAAAGCAATGGTTTCACACATAAATCAACATAAAACGTCTGTTTGCACGGTGGACTGGCTGCTTGGCTGTCTTTGTGAGACAGGTGCGCGGGGGTGGCAGTTGCAGAGAGCCGCAATATGGTTTGTATCTCCTGTCATCGTGTCTGTCCTCCCAGGCAAATGTTGCAATAGGTGCATCAGCTACACAAAAGTGTTCAGCACCACGATAAGCTGGGGACCGATCAACTGATGCCGGTAACTCACTTTCGTTTTCGATCTACATCTCCAGATCACTTGCATCAAAATTGGAGTCCAACAAATCAGAATCTGATTCAGAGATAATACGAAAAAAGTCATCCACGGATTAATTTGCTTTGAGCATTCACTTTTGTATCTCTCCACATGCCATTTTAGAAGCTGTTTACTCTTCACTACTCATGTATGCGCAGGGAATCGAGGTCAGATCAACAAAGCTAACTTTCCTTCTAGCAAAAGCTTATCAAAAAGCGCTGTAACAAGAAGATCACTGATCTCTATCGATCATTAGCAAGACTGAGGCTTTCAAAATAATAATAACAAAAACTGTGTTGATGCGTGATAAAATAATTGCTGGCGTTAATTAATTAATGCGTTAACGCGATAATAATGCATTAACTTGCCCAGCCCTAGTTTTTTTTTTTTTTTAAATCCCATGACCACTTGTTCTTACTGACACTCTGATCACTTTCTGCTCATTCTTGCAGACATTTTGACTTGCTCTGCCTTTAAAAGTTTGCTTCATTTGTCACAAACCAGTTTGAATACAAAGTTCAACAAGTCAGAGAAGTGGGGAGTCAATTGACAACCCAGTTTAATGAAGGCTGGGGAACAAAGTGGGAAAATAAAAAGCACACAAGGATGCAAAATTTTAGCTACAGTTGTATGAAGTTAAGGAAGGAATGTCCTAATACACAGGACAGTCTAGAACAGGGGTGGGCAAATTCATTCCTGGAGGGCCACAGTGGCTGCGGGTTTTTGTTCCAACCCAGTTGCTTAATTAGAAAACAATCCTTGCCAATAATTACATTTCATGGCTTGTTAGTGCTTTAACTCTGCTATGTCAAGTCATTCTCATATCCTTGATTTTTTTTTCCATTCTAAGGATATCATCCAAATACTTTGAAGTGTAAAACGGATGGGTAATTCTCAATCCTTCACTTTTTTCTCTTCTCTTTCCTTCCAAGTATTTAATCAAACCAAATAGTGCATGATAAATACACACAGGTGTAAAGGGTAACAAGCAAAATGGATAACTGCTGGTTTCTTTTGTCATTTGCATCTTATTGCTAATAAGGAGCAATTAAAAACCAAGAATGCAGCTGTTTAAGACTTAAATAAGCAATAAGGGTTCATAATCTTAACGAGGGAGACAACTAAAATGAAGCAGAAATGTTTCTAGAGCAATAAGTGCTTCTTATTAAGCAATTGGGTTGGAACAAAAACCTGCAGCCACTGCGGCCCTCCAGGAATGAATTTGCCCACCCCTGGTCTAGAATAAACCAGGTGCTCTGGTTGATTGTGTCCTTTTTAGGTGGAAGACAGGAAAAGGGCATGATCTGGAGGAGGTGGAAGCAGAAGTGACGTCCTTCAGTCTAGAAATCTTTGGACTGTGGATGAAGGAAAGAGTTTTTAATGATGGTGCCCTCTCTTAGATTCGCTTGGTACTGGTTAACCTTTAGGTCAGCTTCTTTCCATGTTAATCTATAACCACTGAAAACTTGGTCCAAATATAATGATTTTCATCATCTTTTTTATTCTGTTATACTAGCCAGTTTTGGTTGCCTTTTGCACATTTACTGTCTCCACTTACTACAATACTTAGCATATCTCAATATGCTCTGAGCATCTGGCTCGCAGAATTAACATCACAAAAATGATGACAGCACAACTACATTGTTAACCCATTAAACTCCAACTATTGGTGTTGCAATATGGATACACAGTATAAATTCTTTACCCACTGCATATATTCTGACATAGTACGGTCTGCCCTTCAAAATGGTACAATGGGCTTGGGTTTTCAATAGTGGAAATGAATGCTACAGATGCTTATTTGAAAACAGTAAAAGTGGAGAAAAAGAATTCTGTTTTTTTTTTCACTTTAAAATAATAAAATGAGAAATACTAATTGTAGACATTTTGGGTGTTCCTAACTATTTAGACACACATTCTCTGTTAATGTTATGGTATTTGAAAGCTTGTGACAGTAAAAGTGACATTCTAAATATATTAATGCATGCATCACCAGACCTCTATGTTCTGAAAGAACAATACCTGCCCTTCAATATGACATATGTAGCATATACTTTCAGTAGGCTTCTTGACGCCAGTGGTCACTTATTTTAAAACAGTAAAAGCAGAGAAAAATAATCCTGCTTTTTGTACTTCTTCAATACAGAAAAACTAGAAACATTACTTAAAGATATTTCGTAACAATTGTTTTTCTGAAACATTCACTGACACTGTAATGGTGTTTGGAATCTTATTCCAAAGCATAAAAAAGTAACATTCAAAGTGAATTTCTTGTTGAAAAGGTTACTGAATTTTGCAACTTACTCTGCTGTAACATATAAGTATGTACAACCTAACTGTTATGGTTCTCAAGAGTTCCGAAGCACAAAGTCCCAAATATTTACAAAAATGCTCTTTAAAGGGGAACATTACCACCAAATTATAGCTAGTAATAAGGGAAAGCACAGTTTCTTTATAAATAAAGATTTATTCTTCACAAAAATGCTTTTGTAATATGAAGCTACACTGAGCACAAAAAAAGCAAAATGGAGTTGCCTGGAAAGGCAAACCAACTCGACAAAGTCCTAATATGGTAATCCAAAAAAATTTCAGAAATCACAAAAGCACAAAAATGATCACAATGACACATTCACCAACTCCCAAGTACTCTGGAATGAACTGCAAGGGACTGTGGATTACCCCTGCCTTTATTGTGCTGAGGGCAATCCATTGCGGTGATGGGTAGGTGGCCCCATCTCTGGGGGAATTACCCACAAAACACAAGGCAAGCAAGAAAGGCAGGAAGATAGATATATACTACACAATGAATAATGCAAATCATAAACAAAAGCAATATCACCATATACAAATAAATCAAACATGCACAGCAAAGACATAAAACAATAATATGAACCCCAATCAGAGGAAGAACCCTGGCTGAAATATAACAGTCACTACTTCTCCATGTAAAAATTCTGAATGTTTTCCCTTTATTTTGAGGGGTATAACATTAATACTGAGTAAATGATGATAAAGCTATGGTGAGTTTAATTAAAGTAGTAGAAAGCCGACAAAATGAGGCTAAAATTAAAGGGTTAATATGTAATAAGCCATAACTGTTATACTGTAATAGCTCCCATTTATATTTAAAGCAACAAGATACTTTACTGGAATTTTATTGAACATTATACAAAATATGTAATCCCACATTTCTCCTGCAATCTCAGTTATGGGCCTAATGCTGCCCAAATAAGAGTGAAAATATGCCATGCCCACAATATCGATGTTGTTTCTTACAGGATCCCAACACACCTCTAGTGGGACATATAAAAAATGCTGGAAATGTAAAACCTATAAGATGTTTTCAACAGATACAAGTTTCTAGGGCTGTGGCAGCATTTTTGCAAGGCAAACTTATATACACATTGGGCCATTTTATAGCTACCATTGAAACAAACAGCAAGTCTTTAGACTTTTGACGAAAACAACATAAACACTAAGAGAGCATGCACACTCCACAGAGAATGCACCTTTGCAGGAAATGGATCTGAGTTAAAAGCTGTGAGATAGAAATATCACTAAAGAAAAAAACAGCTGATATTAAACACTGTGGGAGATGGCCGGTCGTTCATCCCGGCCAATACCCCCAGGCCACTAGATGGAGCCCTCCCTGTACCATGAAAGTGCCCCAAAGACCAGCAGGGAATCATGGACAATGGAGTTTTTATTCCCGACCCTGCTGGACACCGTGGGGCCCACCAGAGGACGCTGCAGGGAGTCTCAAGGACTTACATGTGCCCTATAACCCGGAAGTGCGTCTTAATTACCGCGACAGAGGAAACGACGTACTTCCGGGATGAAGAAGGAGAGTTTTCATCCGACCCGGAAGTGCTAATGAGTCACATGGACAAGGGTTCAGGAGCACTTCCGGGTCATGGACTATAAAAGACTGTGGGAAACCCAGACAAGTGAGCTGAGCTGGGAGGAAGGGTGGCTAAGTGTCTAGGAGTGGAGGATTGGTGATTGATTATTGTGTATTACAGGGGTAGGCAACGTCGGTCCTGGAGTGCCACAGTATGTGCAGGTTTTTGTTCCAACCCAGTTCCTTAACGAGAACTCAATTATTGCTGATGAAGCACATATTGCTTAAGTGACATTTTAATGCTTCATTTTAGTGGTCTCGCTTGTTAAGGTTCTCCAACCTTAATTGCTTATTTCAATCTTAAACTGCTGCATTCAGTGTTTTAATTGCTCCTTATTAGCAATAAGATGTAAAACAGGGGTAGGCAATGTCGGTCCTGGTGAGCCGCAGTGGCTACAGGTTTTCATTCAACCCAATTGCTTAATTAGAAACCAATCATTGTCAATCTCAGACCTTATTTAATTTTATGGCTTGTTAGTCTGTGCAATGTAAGGCTTTTATATCGTAGATTTTTTTCCTTTCCAAGGATATCATCCAAATGATTTGGAGCCTAAAACAGATCATTTTCAGTCTGTCACATTTTTCTAATAAGTGTTTTATTAAATCAAACCGTGCATGATGAACACACACAGATGTAATTGGAAAAAAGCTAGCTGGAGAACTGCTGGCTGCTTTGTCTTTTACATCTTATTGCTAATAAGGAGCAATTAAAACACTGAATGCAGCAGTTTAAGATTGAAATAAGCAATTAAGGTTGGAGAACCTTAACAAGCGAGACCACTAAAATGAAGCATTAAAATGTCACTTAAGCAATATGTGCTTCATCAGCAATAATTGAGTTCTCGTTAAGGAACTGGGTTGGAACAAAAACCTGCACATACTGTGGCACTCCAGGACCGACGTTGCCTACCCCTAGTGTATTATATGAGTAGTGTGGAGTGGAGGGTACTTAGTGCACCTTATTATAATAAAAAGAAGAAGTATTGCACTTTTACCTGGTGTTTGGCGTGGTACCTGAGGGTTCAAGGGAGCAATAGCACCCCCTACTGTTACAACACCATTTAACCATGTGAGGAGTGACATATATGGTTTTAAGTAGAGAAAATGGCCAGGGCAGAGTACTTTGATAAATCCATCCTTGTAACAGTGCACATTCTACTTGTGTCTTAGTGTCAGCATCATTCGACATTTGGACAAAGCCTGAAAGAGCCAAGGAATATTTTTATACTGTAGCTGCAGAAGTAATTTACATTTTTTATCTTTGCCATATATGCATGATTGCCTAATGATTGGAGAAGTGTTGCAGGGAAGGATGACCCAACTTCTAATGAAATTTGGAGCTCTGTGTATGTATCATAGAAAACTGGAAGGAAAAGGAGAAAAATTGTTTCATGGACTGTTTTCTGACAGCTGCTTTAGGACAGTCACCCAGAACACATGTAATGGTGTGTGGGTTTCCTACAGACAATCCGGTTTGTCTCCCATATTCTGAGTGTGCATGTTAACTTAACATTGTTGAATGATCATCAGCACTAAAGTGGACCAATAAGAGTATGTGTGGGCGAGCATGAGAGTGCCCTGTGATGGACATGAACTGTGTCCATTGTTGGTTCTCATCTTGGGCCACATATTACTGCCAGATTCTCCCACACGTGTGACCCGGAAAAAGACAAAGCAGGATGAGGAAAATGAAAAGATGGATGGTTTAGAAGTAGTAGAGGATTAAATGTTTGATTGATTTCTCTGTTGGCTATTGGCTAACAATGGTACATGTGGTACTGTCCAAGATTAATGTAAAAAATATATTTCTTCAAGTGAAGACATCAATATAAAATTGCACTGACACGGACTGTTCTTTACAAACAGTATTATGTCTATTGAAAACTGTCACCTATAAATGGCTATTTGATTTTAGTACTGATTCTTGACACAATTTAAATCACAGTACTCTCTTGACTTGACTATGGCAGCATAACAAAAATCCTCCTTCAGCAAGTTTTTTCTGCACTACCATTCTGACACAATCTTTCCATTATTGCAAATGTCCCTTCAATCAAATTAAAGGCCAGATATATGTGAACGTGAGGAGCATCAGCAAGAACAAGGAAGATCAAGCAAAGGTATGGACTTCGACTGTGAAGAAATGAGTTGTTCAACACGACTCTGAATAGTGTCTTTTTAGTATGTAGACAAAAGTGGTCAAAATTGTAGCCCATTTTGAAACCTGGCACTATGTATGAAATGAAATATAGTGTCCTCCAAAATGTTTGGGACAAAGACACACTGAACATTATACAAAATGGGGGGACAAGGTATGAAAATTATTAAAATTTCTATATGGTAAGACTGAAAATGCATGCAAATACCCGTAAATTACAGTCTGCAATGTGCACATTAACCATGTGTGATTGTTTGATTTGTAATTTTAAACTTTGAAGCAGATGGGTAAATCAAGAAAAAATGTGTCTTTGTCCCAAACATTATGGAGGGCACTGTATTTAAACTGCCTTAGTTTAGATAGCAGAAATACGAAAAACAATAGTATATAAATCATTTTAAAATTCTAGATTATAAAGGCACATAAAATGTAGTTTACATTTTACACACTGTAATATTTTAATGGTCCTAATACCCTGTCCAGACAGGCTCCAGTCTTCCATGGTGCTAAATTGGTTTAAGATGGTTTGATAATGTAAGGAGAGAAAGAAATGGGTAGCATTGTAGCACAAAACATCCTGGGTTCAGTATCACACTTGGTCGTTGTGTGTATGGAGTTTGCACACTCTTCCCACGTATGAGTGGGCCTTCCTCCAAGTATTCTAATTTTCCGTCCACGTCCACAAAGACATGCATGTTTGTTTAACTGGTCACTCTAAGTTGTCCTAGTGTGAATACAAATTTGGGGATTTTGTGTGAGTGGGCCCCAGACTGGCAGCTGTCTAGGCCTGCTTCATGCCTTGCACCTAATGCTACCGAGGGGGCTCTGACCCCCTAACCCCAATAGCCTGAATTGGATTGAACAAGTCTGAAAATGTTATGTTACATCAAAACTGATTAGTCTGTTTGGCTAGATAAATGTTATAGTTAATAAAACAATTACAGAAAATTCCCAAACCGTAGTCTTCAGGCAGATGCTACTGTATGTGTTAGCTGTCACAGTTCTCTAAGGACGTCAGGAGCCACAAAATGCATAAACTCTAATTTAGTTCTTGAAAAAACTAATTTATTTTGAGTAACAAGACATCATTTTTAATGTTGATTAATAAACTCTTATTTCTTTATGTAAACTACAATGCAAGTTTGTTTAACATGTAGAATTGCCATTATAGCTGGCATTAAGGAAAAATTATATCTGCATGTTTTGTTGTTTATCAGTTTTAAAGCAATTAAATCTTAGTATTCAACTCTGTATATAAGGCATAAATGGTTGCTAATTATATGTTCCACATGGATATGCACCAAACAGTTTTATTTTAATTACAGAACACAATACTTGTTTTTGCAAGCAGAACATAGTATGCATAAGAGTGCTTAATAAAGTATTAAGAACAAATGTAGAGTATTTATGAGTGCTCCATAACACATAATTTTTGAAAATTGCTTCTACACCCCCCAGCTAGGTCATCCTGACCTTTTTCTGCTGTTACCACTTGTATAATCTGACTGCTCATTATTCCCGTTAAGTAGCTGAATGCCTTAGAATTCTTCCCTCAAATTTAGAAAAGAACATATATTGTCTCTCTTTCCACAAACAGTGTATATATCTTCAGCACATTCTGCCTAGAGGTGGCTATTATGCTGTAAACCAGACATCTTACATTTCTTTTTATAATATAACTATTAAAAGTTATAACAATTCAGTCTTTCTTATACAGGTTAAGACGCTCAATTTTTAACAAAGGAAGGACTATTTGTTTTGGTTTAAAGTAAGTACCTTCTTTACACCAGAATACTATATCAAACTCAGCAAAAATAGTTGCTTAAATAAAAATAAACTCAAAGCTTGTATTTAAAAAGAGGCACAGTTCATAATGTGTTATAATTTGGATACCCTCATACACTCTGATTATGTAGGGTTGGCAATGGATTATCAGTTAGGTAAGTAATTAAGCTTAACTATCTTATATCACTACATGGTTGGACTACTATTCTTTGAATGTATGTCTGGTGTTATTTGTTATAGTCATTAAATGCAAAGTCAAAATGTACCCCTTATTAACATCTATTCCATAACACATGCAGTATAGATGGAAATTAAGAACATGTTATTTCCCTAATGAACTTAATGCTTTCTTTGCTATCATTTATCATACCAAATTATCTTCTACGCAACTGCCTATTTACCTGTTTCGTAGGAGGAGGAGTTTTAAACAAATTAATGTCCATAAGGAATCTGTCTGGATAGAATCTCAAGGCACATTTTTAAAATCTGTGTGTGTGTGTTCAGACATTTTTAAAATTTCATGGAGAATCTGTGGTCCCCATCTGCTTCAAAATGATGTATGTGCCCAAGAAAACAAGAGTGGAATGTCTCAATGACTATAGACAAGTGATAGTCACTCTCATTATGATGAAATGCTTTGAGACTGGTACTGGAATACTTTGGAACACCTCCAGTTTGCATATCATCATAACCTGTCCACAGAGGATGTCACATCCTTTGCACTCCATCTCATCTTGGCAAACGTCTAAGCATGAGGATAGTCAATAGACTGAAGCTCAGATTTTAACACTGTTGTACCATCAATATTAATCACCAGCCTCCCAGACTTTGAGGACACTTCTTATGTCTGGATGGCACTTAAAGGTGAAATTTCTAATTTCTCGACTGCATACTCCAAAAATTTGGCACGGTCATGGAGAAAACAGATAACCTGGGGGCACAAAATATTCACTTTGAGTAGCAACAATCTAGTTTAGTAAATTGTTATTACGATCTTCAGACTACTTCTGTTAGACCTTAATTAAATTCCCTTCTTCTTCAGAAAGCAGAATGTGACTTGCATAGAACACATGATATGTATTATTTTTCAGTTGCTACTTTGTAAACCAAGTAAACTGCTAGCCCTCAGGCTGCGCTAATGCAGGATATTCAACAGTATCCCAGCTGTTAAAAATGAATCTGGAAGTACTGTTAGCATCCTCCCACAAATACATAACTGATTTCAGGATTTTTTTTCAAGCTGCTTCAGGCTGTTTCAGAAAGTTCCTTGTAGAACAAATCTACAGTATCCCTCATTATCTACTGAAGATATGGTTAGGCTCAATGCTTCAGTTACAGCTAAGGAGCTGTGGGACACACTAAAATCTATGAAAACAGGGAACTCACTGGGGCCAGACAGGCTCACACTGGAAGTACTTTTAAGATTCTGTGATTAGCTGTTGCTTCTTATGAGCAGATGCTAAATTATTCAGTCTCAAGTACTAAACAATGTCTCACAATTAACACAGTTTTAATGATCTTATTATTAAAACAGGGGAAAGACTCATTCAACTGCTCTAACTATCGCCCTTCTTCTTTGACGAAATAAGATTCCAAGTTGCTGGCAACACTACTTGCCAGACAGTTACAGAGAGATATTCACAAATTGTTTAATCCAGATTAGGTAGGGTTTGTCCAAGATCATCATGCTGTGGATGACGTGAAATGGCTACTCTAGCTCATTTAGTTGCTCTCCTTGCTCTTGATGCTGAGAAAGCATTTGACCGTATGAACTGGTATTTGCATAGATTTGGTGCCAGCTTCATAAATATTGTAATAACTTTATTTTCCTCACCTATGTCAACTGCTGTCATTAATAATACTAACATATGCTGTACTTTTTCTGTCTTTAAAAATGCCAGGCAGAGCTGCCTGTTGTCTCTTATGCTCTTCAATCTTACGTTAGAACCCCTTTCCATAGCTCTTCATGCTAATGATTTAATTACCTCAATAAGTACTTATGGGGGTCACCGCAAAAACTGCACTTAATACAAATGACATTTTACTACTTTTGGGGAACACACCTCAGGACGTACCTCATGTCTTAGAATTATTTAAATCCTTTGAACCCCTTTCAGATTATAAAATTTACTGGCACAAATCTGTTCTTTTACCACTTAACAGTTTATGAGCAGCACACTTTTCCTTCCACTGTCCCAATGTTAAAGTCAATCCAATATCTAGGACTAGATATTTTTTTATCTTTACATTCCATTGTAACTAATAACTAGCAGCGAATATAACTGAGCATTAAGGAATCTCTCACTGCCTGGTTCACCCTTCCACTGTCATTTCACTGTCCTGGCTGTCCTTAAAATAAGTATACTTTCATCAATAAATTATGTTTCCTTTAGTGTCCCAGGTACAATATTAAGTTCTTATTTTCTGTATTTTTATGGAACAAGACAAGGATGGCACTTCAACATCCTATCCTAATTAGACAAGGGAGGAATATCTTTACCACATATAGTATTAAATACCACTGGGTCTTTGAATTGCATCCTGTTTCAGATTGTCTTTTGCCTACTGATCTTCTCTTCTTGGTTTTTAATTGAAATTGGCATTGCTCATTCCAGACCTCTTTCTACTCTATCTGTTACTTTATTAAAATGAAAATTCCAGAAACTATATTTGGTCCTATAATTTCTTACGCATTTAGTATTTGGCATAGAGCGGAAAGACTCCTCAGCTGGTGCCCATCCTGGCATCTTCAATTCCTATTTTTCATAATCCTGCACTTTAGTTTGTATTAGAGGTAATTGAGTGTCTATCCTGCTGTGGTCCAAGCTAGACATCTCTACACGTGGACATTGTTCTTTATCTCCAGCTTAGATCAATCCTTGAGGCCTGTAAAATGACTTTATCTTTTCGACTTCTTCCCAACCCTTTGGTCAAATTATACACCTCAAAATCTCAGCCCTCAGCCCTATACACACTTTTGTGAGATGCCTCACATCATGCTTTACCTATTTAATCTTTGGCAACAAAATCTACAGTATACCCACAGCCCATACACTCCACTGGCCAACCCCATATAAACAACTTTTACAGGCTTTGCCGCTAACCCTTTAGGTTATTTTATGGGAATCTGGGGCTTTTCAGCTTTCAAAGCCTCTTTTCTTAAATTAATCCTACTGGAGCTTTCAGCAGCAAGGACTTATAGGACATACAGTGTTAACATTAGCAAAGTGGCAGAACTGGGTGAAGGTCATTCAGAGTCGGGTTTTAAATGGTCAACACTGCTGATCATGAAAGCACCTTTAGTGCTTTGGGAAACAGTTGGCTTCTCTCCCTCTCCCACTTGACAGTTTGGGCTTCTATATCTGTATATAATTAATCAATTCCTTTGAAGGACTGATGAAATTGGGGACTGGGTGAAAGCCAGTATTATTTCATTATACAACATTTTTTTCTGTTCTCTATTTGACCACAAAAAACCACCTACTAGACTAAGAAACTACAGAATCTAATTGCAGATGGTGACACTAAGAGGTGGACCCATGCAATTCAGCAGCATCACTTTTTCCAAATCAATTCTCAATGTCTGATAATCATCAATGATGATTAGAGAAGAGACACAATATGCCAAAGGATAATACTCCTCTCTGGGTATGCTAGTGACATTATTCTGTGAAAGACTGGTGCCCTACCCAACACAGGATGATACCTAGTACCCTATGCTGCCATGTTAGAAACCATTTCTAATGACATTGAGCTGGATAGCTTTCTAGAATATGGATGGATGGATAAATGGATGCAGTTACTTTTTGCACAGCTGGCACTTGTTAAAAAATAAACTAGATGAATATTTTCCTAATGTTATAAACTATATTCCTTCTAGAAGGTTGAAAAACAGCTACTATATGAAGTTTAAAATCCTGAGATTAAACAGTTGGCCTTAAGCAGATACTGAATGTTTTTAAGTGCAGTTTAGCTCAGTGTGCTAATAATTATAAGAGAGTGCAGAACAAGTTGCCAGTTTTTGCCAGTGTAGCTGGTAAATGTCACATAAATTTGAAAAAAAGGGACAAGCATTGCTCAAGAAATTAATTCATTAAAGAAGCATAAAAACATGGTGTGGAATATTCAGATTTTTTGTCCATATGGGCTTTTATCTGTCTGCACCAGATTTTCAAAGATGTGTTCACTCTAAACAGCATGACTCTGTGTATTTGCACAGTATTAGTTCCCCTGATGAACTGTAGTTGAATCTAGGAATGGTTTGTGTTGTAAAGCCATGAACTACTGGGATAGGCGCCGTCATCTTGTAACAGAAAAAGCTGTTTACGAAAATGGACATTTTACAATGATGAATTTCTCTGTAGAGTCTGCTGTTTCACTGTGATTATATATATGTTTTAGGCCACACTGATCTGAAGGCTGTACCCGAGGTAATAGGTGTTATTATGATTTCTGTTGCAGAAAAAATGTCCACAAGGAGAGTTGTAAGATTAATGACAAAGAATTGAGAGGCTGTCAGAGAAGCAGGAAAGAGAACAGTCAATGCTAAAGCAGAAATACCAATAAAAAAGCAAAATCAAAGTCAGCAACAATCTGAAGTCAAAAGGTCCTAATATAACTTTGCTCGCTAATGTTGGTTCTTGTTTGATTTAGAGCAATGATTTAAAGATTGAACAAAGTACATTGTATGCAGCCACTTTTTTACAGAGAAAGAGATGATAGCATACAGTAGGTAACATCACATGACTGGCAGCTACTAACAAACAAAAAGGTGATGTAACAGTTATTATGTGCTGAAATGGAGAGAAAAATCATCAGTACAAACCTTAGCCACACCAGTAAAACTTTAAATTGCTTAATTAAATGTTGTAATTGATTAAGACCCCCTCCTTTAACCGCCACCTTATCGTGGTGGAGGGGTTTGCGTGTCCCAATGATCCTAGGAGCTCTGTTGTCCGGGGCTTTATGCTCCTGGTAGGGTCACCCAAGGCAAACTGGTCCTAGGTGAGGGATGCGACAAAGAGCGGTTCAAACCTCCTATGATGAATGATAACTTTGGACGCCGTTTTCCCTTGCCCGGACGCGGGTCACCGGGGCCCCCCTCTGGAGCCAGGCCTGGAGGTGGGGCTCGATGGCGAGCGCCTGGTGGCCGGGCCTGCACCCATGGGGCTCGGCCGGGCACAGCCCGAAGAGGCAACGTGTGTCCCCCTTCCCATGGGCTCACCACCTATGGGAGGGGCCAAGGAGGTCGGGTGCAGTGTGAGTTGGGTGGTGGCCGAAGGCGGGGACCTTGGCGGTCCGATCCTCGGCTACAGAAGCTGGCTCTTGGGACGTGGAATGTCACCTCTCTGAAGGGGAAGGAGCCTGAGCTAGTGCGCAAGGTCGAGAGGTTCCGGCTAGATATAGTCAGGCTCATCTCGACGCACAGCTTGGACTCTGGAACCAATCTCCTTGAGAGGGGCTGGACTCTCTACCACTCTGGAGTTGCCCCCGGTGAGAGGCGCCGAGCGGGTGTGGGTATACTTATTGCCCCCCGACTTGGAGCCTGTTCATTGGGGTTTACCCCTGTAGACGAGAGGGTAGCCTCCCTTCGCCTTCGGGTGGGGGGACGGGTCCTAACTGTTGTTTGTGCGTATGCACCGAACAGCAGTTCGGAGTACCCACCCTTTTTGGAGTCCCTGGAGGGGGTGCTAGAGGGCACACCTTCTGGGGACTCCCTCGTTCTGCTGGGAGACTTCAATGCTCACGTGGGCAATGACAGTGAGACCTGGAAGGGCGTGATTGGGAGGAATGCCCCCCCCCCCCCCGATCTGAACCCGAGCAATGTTTTGTTATTGGACTTCTGTGCTCGTCACGGATTGTCCATAACGAACACCATGTTCAAGCATAGGGGTGTTCATATGTGTACTTGGCACCAGGACACCCTAGGCCTCAGTTCGATGATCGACTTTGTGGTCGTATCATCGGACTTGCGGCCACATGTCTTGGACACTCGGGTGAAGAGAGGGGCGGAGCTGTCAACGGATCACCACCAGGTGGTGAGTTGGCTTCGATGGTGGGGGAGGATGCCGGTCAGGCCTGGTAGGCCCAAACGTGTTGTGAGGGTCTGCTGGGAACGTCTGGCAGAGCCCCCTGTCAGAAGTAGCTTCAACTCCCACCTCCGGCAGAACTTCGACCACATCCTGAGGGAGGTGGGGGACATTGAGTCCGAATGGGCCATGTTCCGTGCCTTTTTTGTTGAGGCAGCTGACCGGAGCTGTGGCCGTAAGGTGGTCGGTGCCTGTCGTGGTGGCAATCCCCGAACCCATTGGTGGACACCGGCGGTGAGGGATGCCGTCAAGCTGAAGAAGGAGTCCTACAAGACCCTTTTGTCCTGTGGGACTCTGGAGGCAGCTGATTGGTACCGGCAGGCCAAGCAGAATGCGGCTTTGGTGGTTGCTGAGGCAAAAACTTGGGCGTGGGAAGAGTTTGGGGAGGCCATGGGGAACGACTTTCGGACGGCTTCGAGGAGATTCTGGTCCACCGTCCGGCGTCTCAGGAGGGGGAAGCAGTGCAGTGTCAACACTGTATATGGTGGTGATGGTGCGCTGCTGACCTCGACTCGGGACGTTGTGGGTCGGTGGGGGGAGTACTTCGAAGACCTCCTCAATCCCACTAACATGCCTTCCAATGTGGAAGCAGAGCCTGGGGACTCAGAGGTGGGCTCCCCCATCTCTGGGACTGAGGTCACCGAGGTGGTCAAAAAACTCCTTGGTGGCAGGGCCCCGGGGGTGGATGAGATACGCCCGGAGTTCCTCAAGGCTCTGGATGTTGTAGGACTGTCCTGGTTGAAACGCCTCTGCAACATCGCATGAACATCAGGGACAGTGCCTCTGGATTGGCAGACCGGGGTGGTGGTCCCCCTCTTTAAGAAAGGGGACCGGAGGGTGTGTTCCAATTATAGAGGGATCACACTCCTCAGCCTCCCTGGAAAAGTCTATTCGGGGGTCCTGGAGAGGAGGGTCCGTCGGATTGTCGAGCATCTGATTCAGGAGGAACAGTGTGGTTTTCGTCCTGGTCGCGGAACAGTGGACCAGCTCTACACCCTTAGCAGGGTCCTGGAGGGTGCATGGGAGTTTGCCCAACCAGTCTATATGTGTTTTGTGGACTTGGAAAAGGCATTCGACCGTATCCCTTGGGGAATCCTGTGGGGGGTACTCCGAAAGTACAGGGTACCGGACCCCCAGATAAGGGCTGTTCGGTCCCTGTACGATCGGTGCCAGAGCTTGGTCCGCATTGCCGGCAGTAAGTCGAACCCGTTTCCAGTGAGAGTTGGACTCCGCCAGGGCTGCCCTTTGTCACCGATTCTGTTCATAACTTTTATGGACAGAATTTCTAGGCGCAGCCAGGGCGTTGTGGGGGTCCGGTTTCCCATCCTTAATGAAAATAAAGACGGCATGGAGTTCTAAAGGAGCTCAAAAGATCTCTCAACTAAGACACTGTCCATAGGTCCAAATGGGACTGGATGAGAGCAGAGCTGAGAAGCTACCAAGATTCAATGCCATATGTGAATTTCCCATCGGGATTAATAAAGTATCTATCTATCTATCTATCTATCTATCATATAAAGGCCAACAAAGTAAACCAGAAGGTACTATTGAAGTTCAAGGCAGATGTGGGAGAAAATGAGAGTACACTGGGGAGACATCTGGGCTATTCACACAAACAATAGTAGACAGCCTGATCTGTAAATAAGCAGTAGTAGGCAGCCTGATTTTTACTTACAGTGTCATAAATGTGACAAACAACTAAAGGAGTTTTGTGATTTTCAAACAAGTAGTCATTTTTAAATTACACAACAGATATCACAGATTTTGCTAATCCGCAATCAAACAGACTTTCACAAATATACAGGTGGGCATAATGTTAAAAATCCAGAAGAATCTACATGTATATGATATATTACAGTACTGTGCAAAAGTTTTAGGCAGGTGTGAAAAAATGCTGTAAACAAAGAATGCTTTCAAAAATGGAAGTGTTAATCATTTATTTTCATCAATCAACAAAATGCAGCGAATGAACAAAAGAGAAATCTAAATCAAATCAATATTTGGTGTGCCTTCAAAACAGCATCAATTCTTCTAGGTACACTTGCACACAGTTTTTGAAGGAACTCGGCTGGTAGGTTGTTCCAAACATCTTGGAGAACTAACCATAGATCTTCTGTGGATGTGGGCTTCCTCACATCCTTCTGTCTCTTCATGTAATCCCAGACACACTCGATAATGTTGAGATCAGGGCTCTGAGGGGGCCATACCATCACTTCCAGGACTTTTTGTTCTTCTTTATGCTGAAGATAGTTCTTAATGACTTTGGTTGTATGTTTGGGGTCGTTGTCCTGCTGCAGAATACATTTGGGGCCAATCATATGCCTCCCTGATGGTACTGCATGATGGATAAGTATCTGCCTTTATTTCTCAGCATTGAGAACACCATTAATCCTGACCAAATCTCCAACTCCATTTACAGAAATGCAGCCCCAAACGTTCAAGGAACCTCCACCATGCTTCACTGTTGCCTGCAGACACTCATTATTGTACTGCTCTCCAGCCCTTCGATGAACAAACTGTCTTCTGCTACAGCCAAATATTTCAAATTTTGACTCATCAGTCCAGAGCACCTGCTGCCATTTTTCTGTACCCCAGTTCCTATGTTTTCGTGCATACTTGAGTCGCTTAGCCTTGTTTCCACATCAGAGGTATGGCTTTTTGGCTGCAACTCTTCCATGAAGACCACTTCTGGCCAGACTTCTCCAGACAGTAGATGGGTGAACCTGGGTCCCACTGGTTTCTGCCAGTTCTGAGCTGAAAGAAACTGCTGGACATCTTCCGATTTCGAAGGGTAATAAGCTTGATGTGTCTTTCATCTGCTGCACTAAGTTTCCTTGGCCGACCACTGCGTCTACGATCCTCAACGTTGCCTGTTTCTTTGTGCTTCTTCAAAAGAGCTTGAACAGCACATCTTGCAACACCAGCCTGCTTTGAAATCTTTGTCTGAGAGAGACCTTGCTGAAGCAGTATAACTACTTTGTGTCTTGTTGCTGTGCTCAATATTGCCATGAAATGAAACTGTCTTCCACAACCTCACCTTGGTAGTAGAGTTTGGCTGTTCCTCACCCAGTTTTAAGCCTCCTACACAGCTGTTTCTGTTTCAGTTAATGACTGTGTTTCAACCTACGTGTGACATTGATGATCATTAACACCTGTTTGGTATAATTGGTTGAAAATACACCTGACTATAATCCTACAAAATCCCTGACTTTGTGCAAGTGTACCTATAAGAATTGATGCTGATTTGAAGGCAAAAGGTAGTAACACCAAAATATTGATTTGATTTAGATTTTTCTTTTGTTCGCTCACTTTGCATTTTGTAAATGGATAACAATAAACAATCATTATTTATATTTCTGAAAGCATTCTTTGTTTACAGCATTTTTTCACTCCTGCCTAAAACTTTTGCACAGTACTGTATATATTATATATATATATATATATATATATATAATATATATATATATATAGTACAAAGATGTCAATTTCAACAGATGCCGTATCTTTGTGACTTTATACATTGTCAGAAAAAAACGACCAAAAGACATCGAGAAGGTTTGGGGCAGCCACCCATTTAATCGATTACGGCTGCAAAAGTTATCAAAAAACAGAGACATGCTCATTCAACCGAGTCCAAAACAGAACTGATCTCCAGGTAGCAAGATTGCAGCTTTAAAGGCCAGTAGTGGAAGTGATGTCATCCAGACCGGAACCAGAAGTGACGTCAGTGGCTGCCCCAGAGCTGGGTGGGATTTCCCTAGAATGGTCTGTAAAAGATCGAGAGGGAAAATTAGTGCACTCCGCCGCCCTCTGGTCTGGCATGGAACTACCTGTATTTAAGCCCTTTAGCTGCCTCTTAAACACACGTGTGTGACAGGGCCCCCCCCTTAGCCCAGACCCATCGGGTCGGGCATCCTGCACCGAGAGGTCGTGAATGCGGGAGAGAGCATCGGCATTGGCGTGTAGAGAACCCTTCCGATGAATGAGCGAAAACTTATAATGTTGCAGATCGAGGAACCACCTCGTGACTCGTGGGTTAGACTCCTTGTGCAGGGCCATCCACTGTAAAGGGGCATGGTCCGTGACTAGTGTAAACTCCCGACCCAAGAGGTAGTACCTCAACTGTGTGATCGCCCACTTAATCGCAAGAGCCTCCCTCTCCACTGCCGCATATCTGGTCTCCCGATCCAACAGTTTCCGGTTCAGAAACATGATGGAGTGTTCAGCACCATCGACACTTTGGCTCAGCACTGCCCCTAGGCCTGTGTCCGTCTGGAGGATAAAAGGCCGTGAAAAATCAGGTGCCTTTAAAACGGGTGCCGACGTCAGGGCCCTTTTTAAGTCACTGAAGGCTGCCTCAGTCATATCAGTCCATACCACAGTGTTAGGAGCCCTCTTCTTTGTTAAATTAGTCAAGGGCACGGCTCTCTCCAAAAAACGTGGTACAAACCGGCGGTAATACCCCGCTAATCCGAGAAATGCCTGGACCTGCCGCTTGGTTCGCGGATGAGGCCATGTCAAAATGGCTTTTATTTTAGAGCACTGCGGCTTCACCGTACCACGACCCACCAGGTAGCCCAAATACTTGGCTTCCTCCAATCCAAAGAAACATTTCTTTGGGTTGATGCGAAGACCGGCTTCCCCCAGCGTCCGCAATACGGCTCCAACGTGCTGTAGGTGTTCCTTCCAGGTGCTGGAATAGATGACGACGTCATCCAGGTAGGCAGCACTATACGTGTTATGGAGGCGAAGCACTTTGTCCACCAGACGCTGGAAAGTTGCAGGAGCCCCATGTAACCCAAATGGAAGGACACGATACTGCCAGTGCCCACTAGGGGTGCTAAACGTGGTTTTACCCTTTGCGGAGTCCGTTAAAGGAACCTGCCAGTACCCTTTAGTCATGTCAAGTGTGGTCAAGTATTCTGCCTGTCCAAGCCTCTCAAGGAGGTCGTCCACTCGAGGCATGGGATAAGCATCAAATAGTGAGACCTGATTAAGCCGACGGAAGTCATTGCAAAACCTCCAACTTCCATCGGGCTTAGGAACCAAGACAATTGGGCTGGACCAGGGACTATGACTCTCCTCTATGATTCCTAGATCCAGCATGCGCTTGATTTCCAGTTCCACTTCCGCTTTCTTTGCCTCGGGAAGACGGTACGGGCGTTCTCGGACTATGACCCCGGGTTCAGTCACAATGTCATGGGCAACCAGAGAAGTCCTTCCTGGGATTTCGTCAACCACCTCCGGGACGGACGAGATAACTGTCTCTAGCTCCCGCCTCTGTCGGTTATTCAAATTAGACAGAGTGTTACTTTGAGCAAAAAAGGAGCGGGGCTGGCCGGAGGTGGGATCAGGGTCCCTTTCCTTCCACGGTTTCAGCAGGTTCACGTGATATATCCGCTCTCTCGGTCGACGATTGGGTTGTTTCACCAAATAGTCGACGAACCCCTTTCGCTCTTTAACTTCGTATGGCCCTTGCCAGTGGGCAAGTAGTTTAGAGTGGGAGGTGGGAACCAATACCATGACTTGATCCCCCGGCTGGAACTCCCGGAGTGTCGTGCCACGGTCATAAGAGTGGGCCTGTGCTGCTTGCGCCTCTTGCATGTGACTTTTTAATATGGGTCGAATTTTCTCAAATCTATCGCGTAACTGCGCGATATATTCCAAAATATTAGTTGTGGGAAGGGCCTCTCCTTCCCAACCTTCCTTTAAAATGTCCAATATGCCCCGGGGTTGTCGCCCATATAACAATTCAAAGGGTGAGAACCCCATTGAGGCTTGAGGGACTTCCCGGTAGGCAAAGAGTACGAGGGGGAGGAGTTGATCCCCATTTCTCCCATCTCCGCTGACCACCTTGCGAAGCATCTGTTTGAGAGTCTGATTAAATCTCTCTACTAAACCATTGGTTTGAAGATGATACACCGCGGTGCTCAAGTGCTTTATTTTGAGTAACTTGGCCGTTTCCTTGAACGTCTCCGAGGTAAACGGCGTCCCTTGGTTCGTCAGGACTTCTTTAGGGATTCCAACTCGCGCAAAGACCTCCATTAGTGCCCGTGCGATTGCTTTAGAATTTGCTGAGCACAACGGAACAGCTTCTGGATATAGGGTCGCATAATCTACGAGGACTAGTATATATTTATGTCCTCGGGCCGAGGGTTCCAGGGGTTCCACTATGTCGACCCCTATCCTTTTAAAGGGAACATCAATTAAGGGAAGGGGAACGAGAGGAGCACGGTCCCTCCTAGGAATTTGCCGCAACTGACATTCCAGGCACGAAACACAGAAGCGGCGAACCTCCTCGTTAATTCCCGGCCAATAAAAGCGGAGCTTAATATGCTCTAAAGTTTTTCCGGTGCCCAAGTGGCCTCCTAGGAGATGGGCGTGCGCTAACTCACAAACTTGCCGCCGGAAAGTTCGCGGAATTAGCAGCAACTTCTGCACTCCCCCCTCGTGTTCACTGACCCGATATAATAAGTCATTCTCTAACACAAAGTGGGGTCCTTGTGGCATGGGCTGATTGGTGCGTTGGCCGTTGGCGAGGACTACTACATTCTTCGCAAACTTAAGGAAATCATCATTCCACTGTTCCCTACTGCTTCTAAATGATGCCGGTGTTTGTCTGAATTGAAAGCTCAGATCTGAGAGAGGGTCCGGGCTGACCTCAAGGGGCGGAGAGTCGTCCCGCTCTGGTGAGGTGCGGACTGATGACGTATTAGTCCGCGACGGGCCGGGAAGCTCTCCATCCTCCTCGGGGTTTCCCATATCTCTCTCCACCGGCTGCGTACACAGTGTGGAGACAACCTGAGACGGTGGATTCCCATTTGTTACTAGGCCTAATTTCGAATAAGGCGAGATCAGTACTGCACCGCTTTTAATGTCAGACCAGTCCCGCCGAGAATCACCGCACACGGTGGATTTGGAGGTACTGCTACAATGAGTTTTCGGAGTATTCCTCCGTGGCAGATGAAACATCAGGCGGAGTCATAGGCGCGGACATCTCCATGTACACAGATAATTCTGGTCTTTGTTTTTAACCACTGTCGCGGTAGTACATATCGGCAATCAACAATAGAAGTGTTGCTGCCGGAATCAAATAAGGCCTCTACCTTGTAGCCATTTACTATGACCTCACCCTTATGAGCCAAAGCCAGGGGGTTTGAAAGTGCACACAACCCATCCCTCTCTCTCCACTTACATTCCGTCTTGCCTCCGAGCGAGGACCGCGCCCGCAGAATCGGGGACTCCGATGCAAACTCCGATTTATGTCGAGAGGGCAGTGTAAGAGGGACGTAATCTCTACGGCTTTTACTTAAGGACCGTTCAGCCCTCTCAAATTGTGAGGCTGCCCTAGATGTTTCTATGAGCTTGTTTACGTTTGCAAATTCTCTCCAGACCGGCTGGGTGAAATGCTCTGGCAGGCTATTTATAAATAAGAAACAGGCCACTTTTTTCACTAATTGAAAGGTGGTACATTCAGCGGGCCTTAACCAGCTTGCCACCTCTTCCCAGAGAACATCGAGCTGTTCTTGGGTAGACCGTTCAGGGTTAAACCTCCAGTTTTTTATTTTCTTCACCTGCTGGTCTGGGGAATGTCCACCTTCCTCTGGGACCTTAGCCCAGGTGGAAAGGACAGCTCTCTCCTCCGAGAGAGCATAATAAGTCCCCATCGTATCCCCCATAGAGACGAGCCCACGTCTGTGTGTCCCATCGACACTCTCCCTATTCAATTTAGGTGACCCAGAGATAGACAAAGGGAGCGGAGTCTGCACCGGTTCTTTCCGAAACCCGAGACGCACTCCCCACCTGAAAGCTCGGCCCAGGTACTCTCCCACCTGGACATGATTCAGGTCCGGTCCCGTTCTCTTCAGGGATTTCTCCATCATGCCGACTACGCCACTGTCAGAATAACGACCAAAAGACATCGAGAAGGTTTGGGGCAGCCACCCATTTAATCGATTACGGCTGCAAAAGTTATCAAAAAACAGAGACATGCTCATTCAACTGAGTCCAAAACAGAACTGATCTCCAGGTAGCAAGATGGCAGCTTTAAAGGCCAGTAGCGGAAGTGATGTCATCCAGACCGGAACCAGAAGTGACGTCAGTGGCTGCCCCAGAGCCGGGTGGGATTTCCCTAGAATGGTATGTAAAAGATCGAGAAGGAAAATTTGTGCACTCCGCCACCCTCTGGTCTGGCATGGAACTACCTGTATTTAAGCCCTTTAGCTGCCTCCTAAACACACGTGTGTGACAACATATATATATAATTACGGTAAAGTTTAAAAATAAAAAGGAACTAAGAACTATCAGACATGTCATAATGTAGAAGCTGTAGTATTGTCACATGTACAGTATACTGTCACAGTAGTATATTTTACTGTTGCTTCAACACATCTTCCATGACTCTCAATATAAACAACCTGAATGTGGTGCATGAAAAACAAAAAATCCTTATATTAGTTACTAGCAAAATACCCGCGCTTCGCAGCGGAGAAGTAGTGTGTTAAAGAGGTTATGTAAACATATATATACATAAACATATATACATATATATATATACATATACACATCCACATATATATATACATATATCAACATATATATACACATACAGACACATATATACATATACTTATTTGTACATCTACATATATATACACATATATACATATTTGTATATCTACATATATATACACATATATACATATAAACACATATCTATCTACATACATACACATATATCTATCTATCTATCTATCTATATATATATATATATATATATATATATATATATATATATATATATATACACACACATACATATCTATCTATCTATATATACATATCTATCTATCTATATATATATATACACATACATACATACATACATATCTATCTATATATACACATACATACATACATACATATCTATCTATATATACACATACATACATACATATCTATCTATATATACACATACATACATACATACATACATATCTATCTATATATACACATACATACATACATACATACATATCTATCTATATATACACATACATATCTATCTATATATACACATACATACATACATACATACATACATATCTATCTATATATACACATACATATCTATCTATATATACACATACATACATACATACATACATATCTATCTATATATACACATACATATCTATCTATATATACACATACATACATACATACATACATACATACATACATACATATCTATCTATATATACACATACATACATACATACATATCTATCTATATATACACATACATACATACATATCTATCTATATATACACATACATACATACATACATATCTATCTATATATACACATACATATCTATCTATATATACACATACATACATACATACAATCTATATATACACATACATATCTATCTATATATACACATACATACATACATATCTATCTATATATACACATACATACATACATACATATATATATATATATATATATATATATATATATATATATAGCTGATTACCCAGTGGATTCGCTCACTGAGTGCAAGAGAAAAAAATAAAATGTATGTATAGAATAAGTTTAATTGCCAAATTTATTTTTCCACAAATAAAGGGCACTTACAATAACATAGAAATCAATATAAACAACATTAACATCATTATCATATGAGAATATGAAGTAATATATAAGAAGCACATTGCATATAAATATAAATTATTAAACAGTAAAATGTTCTTCTATAATACGCTACCGTGGCTATTCGTTTGTCTGTCCAGGATTTTAAATCACCTGTAGCTCGCAAACCGTTTCACCTATTGACTTGAAATTTGGTACACATATACTACGTCACGTCTACTATTCGCTTTCCCACACATATGAACATATATATATATATATATATATATATATATATACACACACATACACATATATACATAGTGCGTTGCAACACGGGCTGCGATTGTTACATGGGAGGGAGAGGACAAATCACAGCTTACCGCTTTCTAATCGGGCTTGTGATTGCTGCTTTGACGGATGCCCAGATCCCACAGTATTTCCCCTTAGGAGAGGCGTTAGGCAAGTGTAATTGAATAGCGGTGCTGCAAGTTATTGCTCTTTTTATCTTTATTTTATTTTATTGTAGAGTCAACTCACAGCTGCGCGCACCAGTGCGTGCGTGGCGGAT